>NC_134173.1:0-35000 GCF_964188355.1 Buteo buteo | reverse complement strand
GGCTTAGGGTTAGCGTTACGGTTAGGGGTTAGGGGTTAGGGTTAGGGCTAAGGTTAGGGTTAGGGTTAGGGTTAGGGCTAGGGTTAGGGTTAGGGTTACGGCTAGGGTTAGGGTTAGGGTTAGGTTAGGCTTAGGGTTAGGAGTTAGGGTTAGGGTTTCTATTAGGTTAGTTTTAAGGGCTAAGGTTAGTTTTAGGGTTAAGGTTGGGTTAGGGTTAGGATTAGGGTTAGGGTACGACTTAGGGCTAGGGTTAGGGCTAGGGTTAGGGTTAGGGTTAGGGTTTAGGGTTATGGTTAGGGTTAGGCGTTAGGGGTTAGGGGTTAGGCTTAGGGTTAGCGTTACGGTTAGGGGTTAGGGGTTAGGGTTAGGGCTAAGGTTAGGGTTAGGGTTAGGGTTAGGGCTAGGGTTAGGGTTAGGGTTAGGGTTACGGCTAGGGTTAGGGTTAGGGTTAGGTTAGGCTTAGGGTTAGGAGTTAGGGTTAGGGTTTCTATTAGGTTAGTTTTAAGGGCTAAGGTTAGTTTTAGGGTTAAGGTTGGGTTAGGGTTAGGATTAGGGTTAGGGTACGACTTAGGGCTAGGGTTAGGGCTAGGGTTAGGGTTAGGGTTAGGGTTAGGGTTTAGGGTTATGGTTAGGGTTAGGGGTTAGGGGTTAGGCTTAGGGTTAGCGTTACGGTTAGGGGTTAGGGGTTAGGGTTAGGGCTAAGGTTAGGGTTAGGGTTAGGGTTAGGGCTAGGGTTAGGGTTAGGGTTAGGTTAGGCTTAGGGTTAGGAGTTAGGGTTAGGGTTTCTATTAGGTTAGTTTTAAGGGCTAAGGTTAGTTTTAGGGTTAAGGTTGGGTTAGGGTTAGGATTAGGGTTAGGGTACGACTTAGGGCTAGGGTTAGGGCTAGGGTTAGGGTTAGGGTTAGGGTTAGGGTTTAGGGTTATGGTTAGGGTTAGGGGTTAGGGGTTAGGCTTAGGGTTAGCGTTACGGTTAGGGGTTAGGGGTTAGGGTTAGGGCTAAGGTTAGGGTTAGGTTTAGGGTTAGGGCTAGGGCTAGGGTTAGGGTTAGGGTTACGGCTAGGGTTAGGGTTAGGGTTAGGTTAGGCTTAGGGTTAGGAGTTAGGGTTAGGGTTTCTATTAGGTTAGTTTTAAGGGCTAAGGTTAGTTTTAGGGTTAAGGTTGGGTTAGGGTTAGGATTAGGGTTAGGGTACGACTTAGGGCTAGGGTTAGGGCTAGGGTTAGGGTTAGGGTTAGGGTTAGGGTTTAGGGTTATGGTTAGGGTTAGGGGTTAGGGGTTAGGCTTAGGGTTAGCGTTACGGTTAGGGGTTAGGGGTTAGGGTTAGGGCTAAGGTTAGGGTTAGGGTTAGGGTTAGGGCTAGGGTTAGGGTTAGGGTTACGGCTAGGGTTAGGGTTAGGGTTAGGTTAGGCTTAGGGTTAGGAGTTAGGGTTAGGGTTTCTATTAGGTTAGTTTTAAGGGCTAAGGTTAGTTTTAGGGTTAAGGTTGGGTTAGGGTTAGGATTAGGGTTAGGGTACGACTTAGGGCTAGGGTTAGGGCTAGGGTTAGGGTTAGGGTTAGGGTTTAGGGTTATGGTTAGGGTTAGGGGTTAGGGGTTAGGGGTTAGGCTTAGGGTTAGCGTTACGGTTAGGGGTTAGGGGTTAGGGTTAGGGCTAAGGTTAGGGTTAGGGTTAGGGTTAGGGCTAGGGTTAGGGTTAGGGTTAGGTTTACGGCTAGGGTTAGGGTTAGGGTTAGGTTAGGCTTAGGGTTAGGAGTTAGGGTTAGGGTTTCTATTAGGTTAGTTTTAAGGGCTAAGGTTAGTTTTAGGGTTAAGGTTGGGTTAGGGTTAGGATTAGGGTTAGGGTACGACTTAGGGCTAGGGTTAGGGCTAGGGTTAGGGTTAGGGTTAGGGTTTAGGGTTATGGTTAGGGTTAGGGGTTAGGGGTTAGGCTTAGGGTTAGCGTTACGGTTAGGGGTTAGGGGTTAGGCTTAGGGCTAAGGTTAGTGTTAGGGTTAGGGTTAGGGTTAGGGCTAGGGTTAGGGTTAGGGTTACGGCTAGGGTTAGGGTTAGGGTTAGGTTAGGCTTAGGGTAGGAGTTAGGGTTAGGGTTTCTATTAGGTTAGTTTTAAGGGCTAAGGTTAGTTTTAGGGTTAAGGTTGGGTTAGGGTTAGGATTAGGGTTAGGGTACGATTAGGGTTAGGGTTAGGGCTAGGGTTAGGGTTTAGGGTTATGGTTATGGTTAGGGTTAGGGGTTAGGGGTTAGGGGTTAGGTTTAGGGTTAGCGTTACGGTTAGGGGTTAGGGGTTAGTGTTAGGGCTAAGGTTAGGGTTAGGCTTAGGGCTAGGGTTAGGGTTAGGGTTAGGGTTTAGGGTTATGGTTAGGGTTAGGGGTTAGGGGTTAGGGGTTAGGCTTAGGGTTAGCGTTACGGTTAGGGGTTAGGGGTTAGGGTTAGGGCTAAGGTTAGGGTTAGGGTTAGGGCTAGGGTTAGGGTTAGGGTTAGGGTTACGGCTAGGTTTAGGGTTAGGGTTAGGTTAGGCTTAGGGTTAGGAGTTAGGGTTAGGGTTTCTATTAGGTTAGTTTTAAGGGCTAAGGTTAGTTTTAGGGTTAAGGTTGGGTTAGGGTTAGGATTAGGGTTAGGGTACGACTTAGGGCTAGGGTTAGGGCTAGGGTTAGGGTTAGGGTTAGGGTTTAGGGTTATGGTTAGGGTTAGGGGTTAGGGGTTAGGCTTAGGGTTAGCGTTACGGTTCGGGGTTAGGGGTTAGGGTTAGGGCTAAGGTTAGGGTTAGGGTTAGGGTTAGGGCTAGGGTTAGGGTTACGGCTAGGTTTAGGGTTAGGGTTAGGAGTTAGGGTTAGGGTTTCTATTAGGTTAGTTTTAAGGGCTAAGGTTAGTTTTAGGGTTAAGGTTGGGTTAGGGTTAGGATTAGGGTTAGGGTACGACTTAGGGCTAGGGTTAGGGCTAGGGTTAGGGTTAGGGTTAGGGTTAGGGTTTAGGGTTATGGTTAGGGGTTAGGGGTTAGGGGTTAGGCTTAGGGTTAGTGTTACGGTTAGGGGTTAGGGGTTAGGGTTAGGGCTAACGTTAGGGTTAGGGTTAGGGTTAGGGCTAGGGTTAGGGTTAGGGTTAGGGTTACGGCTAGGGTTAGGGTTAGGGTTAGGTTAGGCTTAGGGTTAGGAGTTAGGGTTAGGGTTTCTATTAGGTTAGTTTTAAGGGCTAAGGTTAGTTTTAGGGTTAAGGTTGGGTTAGGGTTAGGATTAGGGTTAGGGTACGACTTAGGGCTAGGGTTAGGGCTAGGGTTAGGGTTAGGGTTAGGGTTTAGGGTTATGGTTAGGGTTAGGGGTTAGGGGTTAGGCTTAGGGTTAGCGTTACGGTTAGGGGTTAGGGGTTAGGGTTAGGGCTAAGGTTAGGGTTAGGGTTAGGGTTAGGGCTAGGGTTAGGGTTAGGGTTAGGGTTACGGCTAGGGTTAGGGTTAGGGTTAGGTTAGGCTTAGGGTTAGGAGTTAGGGTTAGGGTTTCTATTAGGTTAGTTTTAAGGGCTAAGGTTAGTTTTAGGGTTAAGGTTGGGTTAGGGTTAGGATTAGGGTTAGGGTACGACTTAGGGCTAGGGTTAGGGCTAGGGTTAGGGTTAGGGTTAGGGTTAGGGTTTAGGGTTATGGTTAGGGTTAGGGGTTAGGGGTTAGGGGTTAGGCTTAGGGTTAGCGTTACGGTTAGGGGTTAGGGGTTAGGGTTAGGGCTAAGGTTAGGGTTAGGGTTAGGGTTAGGGCTAGGGTTAGGGTTAGGGTTAGGGTTACCGCTAGGGTTAGGGTTAGGGTTAGGTTAGGCTTAGGGTTAGGAGTTAGGGTTAGGGTTTCTGTTAGGTTAGTTTTAAGGGCTAAGGTTAGTTTTAGGGTTAAGGTTGGGTTAGGGTTAGGATTAGGGTTAGGGTACGACTTAGGGCTAGGGTTAGGGCTAGGGTTAGGGTTAGGGTTAGGGTTAGGGTTTAGGGTTATGGTTAGGGTTAGGGGTTAGGGGTTAGGGGTTAGGCTTAGGGTTAGCGTTACGGTTAGGGGTTAGGGGTTAGGGTTAGGGCTAAGGTTAGGGTTAGGTTTAGGGTTAGGGCTAGGGCTAGGGTTAGGGTTAGGGTTACGGCTAGGTTAGGGTTAGGGTTAGGTTAGGCTTAGGGTTAGGAGTTAGGGTTAGGGTTTCTATTAGGTTAGTTTTAAGGGCTAAGGTTAGTTTTAGGGTTAAGGTTGGGTTAGGGTTAGGATTAGGGTTATGGTACGACTTAGGGCTAGGGTTAGGGCTAGGGTTAGGGTTAGGGTTAGGGTTTAGGGTTATGGTTAGGGTTAGGGGTTAGGGGTTAGGGGTTAGGCTTAGGGTTAGCGTTACGGTTAGGGGTTAGGGGTTAGGGTTAGGGCTAAGGTTAGGGTTAGGGTTAGGGCTAGGGTTAGGGTTAGGGTTAGGTTAGGCTTAGGGTTAGGAGTTAGGGTTAGGGTTTCTATTAGGTTAGTTTTAAGGGCTAAGGTTAGTTTTAGGGTTAAGGTTGGGTTAGGGTTAGGATTAGGGTTATGGTACGACTTAGGGCTAGGGTTAGGGCTAGGGTTAGGGTTAGGGTTAGGGTTTAGGGTTATGGTTAAGGTTAGGGGTTAGGGGTTAGGCTTAGGGTTAGCGTTACGGTTAGGGGTTAGGGGTTAGGGTTAGGGCTAAGGTTAGGGTTAGGGTTAGGGTTAGGGTTAGGGCTAGGGTTAGGGTTAGGGTTAGGGTTACGGCTAGGGTTAGGGTTAGGGTTAGGTTAGGCTTAGGGTTAGGAGTTAGGGTTAGGGTTTCTATTAGGTTAGTTTTAAGGGCTAAGGTTAGTTTTAGGGTTAAGGTTGGGTTAGGGTTAGGATTAGGGTTAGGGTACGACTTAGGGCTAGGGTTAGGGCTAGGGTTAGGGTTAGGGTTAGGGTTAGGGTTTAGGGTTATGGTTAGGGTTAGGGGTTAGGGGTTAGGGGTTAGGCTTAGGGTTAGCGTTACGGTTAGGGGTTAGGGGTTAGGGTTAGGGCTAAGGTTAGGGTTAGGGTTAGGGTTAGGGTTAGGGCTAGGGTTAGGGTTAGGGTTAGGGTTACGGCTAGGGTTAGGGTTAGGGTTAGGTTAGGCTTAGGGTTAGGAGTTAGGGTTAGGGTTTCTATTAGGTTAGATTTAAGGGCTAAGGTTAGTTTTAGGGTTAAGGTTGGGTTAGGGTTAGGATTAGGGTTAGGGTACGACTTAGGGCTAGGGTTAGGGCTAGGGTTAGGGTTAGGGTTAGGGTTAGGGTTTAGGGTTATGGTTAGGGTTAGGGGTTAGGGGTTAGGGGTTAGGCTTAGGGTTAGCGTTACGGTTAGGGGTTAGGGGTTAGGGTTAGGGCTAAGGTTAGGGTTAGGGTTAGGGTTAGGGCTAGGGTTAGGGTTAGGGTTAGGGTTACGGCTAGGGTTAGGGTTAGGGTTAGGTTAGGCTTAGGGTTAGGAGTTAGGGTTAGGGTTTCTATTAGGTTAGTTTTAAGGGCTAAGGTTAGTTTTAGGGTTAAGGTTGGGTTAGGGTTAGGATTAGGGTTAGGGTACGACTTAGGGCTAGGGTTAGGGCTAGGGTTAGGGTTAGGGTTAGGGTTAGGGTTTAGGGTTATGGTTAGGGTTAGGGGTTAGGGGTTAGGGGTTAGGCTTAGGGTTAGCGTTACGGTTAGGGGTTAGGGGTTAGGGTTAGGGCTAAGGTTAGGGTTAGGGTTAGGGTTAGGGCTAGGGTTAGGGTTAGGGTTAGGGTTACGGCTAGGGTTAGGGTTAGGGTTAGGTTAGGCTTAGGGTTTGGAGTTAGGGTTAGGGTTTCTATTAGGTTAGTTTTAAGGGCTAAGGTTAGTTTTAGGGTTAAGGTTGGGTTAGGGTTAGGATTAGGGTTAGGGTACGACTTAGGGCTAGGGTTAGGGCTAGGGTTAGGGTTAGGGTTAGGGTTAGGGTTTAGGGTTATGGTTAGGGTTAGGGGTTAGGGGTTAGGGGTTAGGCTTAGGGTTAGCGTTACGGTTAGGGGTTAGGGGTTAGGGTTAGGGCTAAGGTTAGGGTTAGGGTTAGGGTTAGGGTTAGGGTTACGGCTAGGGTTAGGGTTAGGGTTAGGTTAGGCTTAGGGTTAGGAGTTAGGGTTAGGGTTTCTATTAGGTTAGTTTTAAGGGCTAAGGTTAGTTTTAGGGTTAAGGTTGGGTTAGGGTTAGGATTAGGGTTAGGGTACGACTTAGGGCTAGGGTTAGGGCTAGGGTTAGGGTTAGGGTTAGGGTTAGGGTTTAGGGTTATGGTTAGGGTTAGGGGTTAGGGGTTAGGGGTTAGGCTTAGGGTTAGCGTTACGGTTAGGGGTTAGGGGTTAGGGTTAGGGCTAAGGTTAGGGTTAGGGTTAGGGTTAGGGCTAGGGTTAGGGTTAGGGTTAGGTTTACGGCTAGGGTTAGGGTTAGGGTTAGGTTAGGCTTAGGGTTAGGAGTTAGGGTTAGGGTTTCTATTAGGTTAGTTTTAAGGGCTAAGGTTAGTTTTAGGGTTAAGGTTGGGTTAGGGTTAGGATTAGGGTTAGGGTACGACTTAGGGCTAGGGTTAGGGCTAGGGTTAGGGTTAGGGTTTAGGGTTATGGTTAGGGTTAGGGGTTAGGGGTTAGGCTTAGGGTTAGCGTTACGGTTAGGGGTTAGGGGTTAGGCTTAGGGCTAAGGTTAGGGTTAGGGTTAGGGTTAGGGTTAGGGCTAGGGTTAGGGTTAGGGTTAGGGTTACGGCTAGGGTTAGGGTTAGGGTTAGGTTAGGCTTAGGGTAGGAGTTAGGGTTAGGGTTTCTATTAGGTTAGTTTTAAGGGCTAAGGTTAGTTTTAGGGTTAAGGTTGGGTTAGGGTTAGGATTAGGGTTAGGGTACGATTAGGGTTAGGGTTAGGGCTAGGGTTAGGGTTTAGGGTTATGGTTATGGTTAGGGTTAGGGGTTAGGGGTTAGGGGTTAGGTTTAGGGTTAGCGTTACGGTTAGGGGTTAGGGGTTAGTGTTAGGGCTAAGGTTAGGGTTAGGCTTAGGGCTAGGGTTAGGGTTAGGGTTAGGGTTTAGGGTTATGGTTAGGGTTAGGGGTTAGGGGTTAGGGGTTAGGCTTAGGGTTAGCGTTACGGTTAGGGGTTAGGGGTTAGGGTTAGGGCTAAGGTTAGGGTTAGGGTTAGGGCTAGGGTTAGGGTTAGGGTTAGGGTTACGGCTAGGGTTAGGGTTAGGGTTAGGTTAGGCTTAGGGTTAGGAGTTAGGGTTAGGGTTTCTATTAGGTTAGTTTTAAGGGCTAAGGTTAGTTTTAGGGTTAAGGTTGGGTTAGGGTTAGGATTAGGGTTAGGGTACGACTTAGGGCTAGGGTTAGGGCTAGGTTTAGGGTTAGGGTTAGGGTTTAGGGTTATGGTTAGGGTTAGGGGTTAGGGGTTAGGCTTAGGGTTAGCGTTACGGTTCGGGGTTAGGGGTTAGGGTTAGGGCTAAGGTTAGGGTTAGGGTTAGGGTTAGGGTTAGGGCTAGGGTTAGGGTTACGGCTAGGGTTAGGGTTAGGGTTAGGTTAGGCTTAGGGTTAGGAGTTAGGGTTAGGGTTTCTATTAGGTTAGTTTTAAGGGCTAAGGTTAGTTTTAGGGTTAAGGTTGGGTTAGGGTTAGGATTAGGGTTAGGGTACGACTTAGGGCTAGGGTTAGGGCTAGGGTTAGGGTTAGGGTTAGGGTTTAGGGTTATGGTTAGGGTTAGGGGTTAGGGGTTAGGCTTAGGGTTAGCGTTACGGTTCGGGGTTAGGGGTTAGGGTTAGGGCTAAGGTTAGGGTTAGGGTTAGGGTTAGGGTTAGGGCTAGGGTTAGGGTTACGGCTAGGGTTAGGGTTAGGGTTAGGTTAGGCTTAGGGTTAGGAGTTAGGCTTAGGGTTTCTATTAGGTTAGTTTTAAGGGCTAAGGTTAGTTTTAGGGTTAAGGTTGGGTTAGGGTTAGGATTAGGGTTAGGGTACGACTTAGGGCTAGGGTTAGGGCTAGGGTTAGGGTTAGGGTTAGGGTTAGGGTTTAGGGTTATGGTTAGGGTTAGGGGTTAGGGGTTAGGGGTTAGGCTTAGGGTTAGTGTTACGGTTAGGGGTTAGGGGTTAGGGTTAGGGCTAACGTTAGGGTTAGGGTTAGGGTTAGGGCTAGGGTTAGGGTTAGGGTTAGGGTTACGGCTAGGGTTAGGGTTAGGGTTAGGTTAGGCTTAGGGTTAGGAGTTAGGGTTAGGGTTTCTATTAGGTTAGTTTTAAGGGCTAAGGTTAGTTTTAGGGTTAAGGTTGGGTTAGGGTTAGGATTAGGGTTAGGGTACGACTTAGGGCTAGGGTTAGGGCTAGGGTTAGGGTTAGGGTTAGGGTTAGGGTTTAGGGTTATGGTTAGGGTTAGGGGTTAGGGGTTAGGGGTTAGGCTTAGGGTTAGCGTTACGGTTAGGGGTTAGGGGTTAGGGTTAGGGCTAAGGTTAGGGTTAGGGTTAGGGTTAGGGCTAGGGTTAGGGTTAGGGTTAGGGTTACGGCTAGGGTTAGGGTTAGGGTTAGGTTAGGCTTAGGGTTAGGAGTTAGGGTTAGGGTTTCTATTAGGTTAGTTTTAAGGGCTAAGGTTAGTTTTAGGGTTAAGGTTGGGTTAGGGTTAGGATTAGGGTTAGGGTACGACTTAGGGCTAGGGTTAGGGCTAGGGTTAGGGTTAGGGTTAGGGTTTAGGTTTATGGTTAGGGTTAGGGGTTAGGGGTTAGGCTTAGGGTTAGCGTTACGGTTAGGGGTTAGGGGTTAGGGTTAGGGCTAAGGTTAGGGTTAGGGTTAGGGTTAGGGCTAGGGTTAGGGTTAGGGTTAGGGTTACGGCTAGGGTTAGGGTTAGGGTTAGGTTAGGCTTAGGGTTAGGAGTTAGGGTTAGGGTTTCTATTAGGTTAGTTTTAAGGGCTAAGGTTAGTTTTAGGGTTAAGGTTGGGTTAGGGTTAGGATTAGGGTTAGGGTACGACTTAGGGCTAGGGTTAGGGCTAGGGTTAGGGTTAGGGTTAGGGTTAGGGTTTAGGGTTATGGTTAGGGTTAGGGGTTAGGGCTTAGGGGTTAGGCTTAGGGTTAGCGTTACGGTTAGGGGTTAGGGGTTAGGGTTAGGGCTAAGGTTAGGGTTAGGGTTAGGGTTAGGGTTAGGGCTAGGGTTAGGGTTAGGGTTAGGGTTACCGCTAGGGTTAGGGTTAGGGTTAGGTTAGGCTTAGGGTTAGGAGTTAGGGTTAGGGTTTCTGTTAGGTTAGTTTTAAGGGCTAAGGTTAGTTTTAGGGTTAAGGTTGGGTTAGGGTTAGGATTAGGGTTAGGGTACGACTTAGGGCTAGGGTTAGGGCTAGGGTTAGGGTTAGGGTTAGGGTTAGGGTTTAGGGTTATGGTTAGGGTTAGGGGTTAGGGGTTAGGGGTTAGGCTTAGGGTTAGCGTTACGGTTAGGGGTTAGGGGTTAGGGTTAGGGCTAAGGTTAGGGTTAGGGTTAGGGTTAGGGCTAGGGTTAGGGTTAGGGTTAGGGTTACGGCTAGGGTTAGGGTTAGGGTTAGGTTAGGCTTAGGGTTAGGAGTTAGGGTTAGGGTTTCTATTAGGTTAGTTTTAAGGGCTAAGGTTAGTTTTAGGGTTAAGGTTGGGTTAGGGTTAGGATTAGGGTTAGGGTACGACTTAGGGCTAGGGTTAGGGCTAGGGTTAGGGTTAGGGTTAGGGTTAGGGTTTAGGGTTATGGTTAGGGTTAGGGGTTAGGGGTTAGGGGTTAGGCTTAGGGTTAGCGTTACGGTTAGGGGTTAGGGGTTAGGGTTAGGGCTAAGGTTAGGGTTAGGGTTAGGGTTAGGGTTAGGGCTAGGGTTAGGGTTAGGGTTAGGGTTACGGCTAGGGTTAGGGTTAGGGTTAGGTTAGGCTTAGGGTTTGGAGTTAGGGTTAGGGTTTCTATTAGGTTAGTTTTAAGGGCTAAGGTTAGTTTTAGGGTTAAGGTTGGGTTAGGGTTAGGATTAGGGTTAGGGTACGACTTAGGGCTAGGGTTAGGGCTAGGGTTAGGGTTAGGGTTAGGGTTTAGGGTTATGGTTAGGGTTAGGGGTTAGGGGTTAGGGGTTAGGCTTAGGGTTAGCGTTACGGTTAGGGGTTAGGGGTTAGGGTTAGGGCTAAGGTTAGGGTTAGGGTTAGGGTTAGGGTTAGGGTTACGGCTAGGGTTAGGGTTAGGGTTAGGTTAGGCTTAGGGTTAGGAGTTAGGGTTAGGGTTTCTATTAGGTTAGTTTTAAGGGCTAAGGTTAGTTTTAGGGTTAAGGTTGGGTTAGGGTTAGGATTAGGGTTAGGGTACGACTTAGGGCTAGGGTTAGGGCTAGGGTTAGGGTTAGGGTTAGGGTTAGGGTTTAGGGTTATGGTTAGGGTTAGGGGTTAGGGTTTAGGGGTTAGGCTTAGGGTTAGCGTTACGGTTAGGGGTTAGGGGTTAGGGTTAGGGCTAAGGTTAGGGTTAGGGTTAGGGTTAGGGCTAGGGTTAGGGTTAGGGTTAGGGTTACGGCTAGGGTTAGGGTTAGGGTTAGGTTAGGCTTAGGGTTAGGAGTTAGGGTTAGGGTTTCTATTAGGTTAGTTTTAAGGGCTAAGGTTAGTTTTAGGGTTAAGGTTGGGTTAGGGTTAGGATTAGGGTTAGGGTACGACTTAGGGCTAGGGTTAGGGCTAGGGTTAGGGTTAGGGTTAGGGTTAGGGTTTAGGGTTATGGTTAGGGTTAGGGGTTAGGGGTTAGGGGTTAGGCTTAGGGTTAGCGTTACGGTTAGGGGTTAGGGGTTAGGGTTAGGGCTAAGGTTAGGGTTAGGGTTAGGGTTAGGGTTAGGGCTAGGGTTAGGGTTAGGGTTACGGCTAGGGTTAGGGTTAGGGTTAGGTTAGGCTTAGGGTTAGGAGTTAGGGTTAGGGTTTCTATTAGGTTAGTTTTAAGGGCTAAGGTTAGTTTTAGGGTTAAGGTTGGGTTAGGGTTAGGATTAGGGTTAGGGTACGACTTAGGGCTAGGGTTAGGGCTAGGGTTAGGGTTAGGGTTAGGGTTAGGGTTTAGGGTTATGGTTAGGGTTAGGGGTTAGGGGTTAGGGGTTAGGCTTAGGGTTAGCGTTACGGTTAGGGGTTAGGGGTTAGGGTTAGGGCTAAGGTTAGGGTTAGGGTTAGGGTTAGGGTTAGGGCTAGGGTTAGGGTTAGGGTTACGGCTAGGGTTAGGGTTAGGGTTAGGTTAGGCTTAGGGTTAGGAGTTAGGGTTAGGGTTTCTATTAGGTTAGTTTTAAGGGCTAAGGTTAGTTTTAGGGTTAAGGTTGGGTTAGGGTTAGGATTAGGTTTAGGGTTAGGGTTAGGTTAGGCTTAGGGTTAGGAGTTAGGGTTAGGGTTTCTATTAGGTTAGTTTTAAGGGCTAAGGTTAGTTTTAGGGTTAAGGTTGGGTTAGGGTTAGGATTAGGGTTAGGGTACGACTTAGGGCTAGGGTTAGGGCTAGGGTTAGGGTTAGGGTTAGGGTTAGGGTTTAGGGTTATGGTTAGGGTTAGGGGTTAGGGGTTAGGGGTTAGGCTTAGGGTTAGCGTTACGGTTAGGGGTTAGGGGTTAGGGTTAGGGCTAACGTTAGGGTTAGGGTTAGGGTTAGGGCTAGGGTTAGGGTTAGGGTTAGGGTTACGGCTAGGGTTAGGGTTAGGGTTAGGTTAGGCTTAGGGTTAGGAGTTAGGGTTAGGGTTTCTATTAGGTTAGTTTTAAGGGCTAAGGTTAGTTTTAGGGTTAAGGTTGGGTTAGGGTTAGGATTAGGGTTAGGGTACGACTTAGGGCTAGGGTTAGGGCTAGGGTTAGGGTTAGGGTTAGGGTTAGGGTTTAGGGTTATGGTTAGGGTTAGGGGTTAGGGGTTAGGGGTTAGGCTTAGGGTTAGCGTTACGGTTAGGGGTTAGGGGTTAGGGTTAGGGCTAAGGTTAGGGTTAGGGTTAGGGTTAGGGTTAGGGTTAGGGTTACGGCTAGGGTTAGGGTTAGGGTTAGGTTAGGCTTAGGGTTAGGAGTTAGGCTTAGGGTTTCTATTAGGTTAGTTTTAAGGGCTAAGGTTAGTTTTAGGGTTAAGGTTGGGTTAGGGTTAGGATTAGGGTTAGGGTACGACTTAGGGCTAGGGTTAGGGCTAGGGTTAGGGTTAGGGTTAGGGTTAGGGTTTAGGGTTATGGTTAGGGTTAGGGGTTAGGGTTTAGGGGTTAGGCTTAGGGTTAGCGTTACGGTTAGGGGTTAGGGGTTAGGGTTAGGGCTAAGGTTAGGGTTAGGGTTAGGGTTAGGGTTAGGGCTAGGGTTAGGGTTAGGGTTACGGCTAGGGTTAGGGTTAGGGTTAGGTTAGGCTTAGGGTTAGGAGTTAGGGTTAGGGTTTCTATTAGGTTAGTTTTAAGGGCTAAGGTTAGTTTTAGGGTTAAGGTTGGGTTAGGGTTAGGATTAGGGTTAGGGTACGACTTAGGGCTAGGGTTAGGGCTAGGGTTAGGGTTAGGGTTAGGGTTAGGGTTTAGGGTTATGGTTAGGGTTAGGGGTTAGGGGTTAGGGGTTAGGCTTAGGGTTAGCGTTACGGTTAGGGGTTAGGGGTTAGGGTTAGGGCTAAGGTTAGGGTTAGGGTTAGGGTTAGGGTTAGGGTTACGGCTAGGGTTAGGGTTAGGGTTAGGTTAGGCTTAGGGTTAGGAGTTAGGGTTAGGGTTTCTATTAGGTTAGTTTTAAGGGCTAAGGTTAGTTTTAGGGTTAAGGTTGGGTTAGGGTTAGGATTAGGGTTAGGGTACGACTTAGGGCTAGGGTTAGGGCTAGGGTTAGGGTTAGGGTTAGGGTTTAGGGTTATGGTTAGGGTTAGGGGTTAGGGGTTAGGGGTTAGGCTTAGGGTTAGCGTTACGGTTAGGGGTTAGGGGTTAGGGTTAGGGCTAAGGTTAGGGTTAGGGTTAGGGTTAGGGTTAGGGTTAGGGTTACGGCTAGGGTTAGGGTTAGGGTTAGGTTAGGCTTAGGGTTAGGAGTTAGGGTTAGGGTTTCTATTAGGTTAGTTTTAAGGGCTAAGGTTAGTTTTAGGGTTAAGGTTGGGTTAGGGTTAGGATTAGGGTTAGGGTACGACTTAGGGCTAGGGTTAGGGCTAGGGTTAGGGTTAGGGTTAGGGTTAGGGTTTAGGGTTATGGTTAGGGTTAGGGGTTAGGGGTTAGGGGTTAGGCTTAGGGTTAGCGTTACGGTTAGGGGTTAGGGGTTAGGGTTAGGGCTAAGGTTAGGGTTAGGGTTAGGGTTAGGGTTAGGGCTAGGGTTAGGGTTAGGGTTAGGGTTACGGCTAGGGTTAGGGTTAGGGCTAGGGTTAGGGTTAGGGTTAGGGTTACGGCTAGGGTTAGGGTTAGGGTTAGGTTAGGCTTAGGGTTAGGAGTTAGGGTTAGGGTTTCTATTAGGTTAGTTTTAAGGGCTAAGGTTAGTTTTAGGGTTAAGGTTGGGTTAGGGTTAGGATTAGGGTTAGGGTACGACTTAGGGCTAGGGTTAGGGCTAGGGTTAGGGTTAGGGTTAGGGTTAGGGTTTAGGGTTATGGTTAGGGTTAGGGGTTAGGGTTTAGGGGTTAGGCTTAGGGTTAGCGTTACAGTTAGGGGTTAGGGGTTAGGGTTAGGGCTAAGGTTAGGGTTAGGGTTAGGGTTAGGGCTAGGGTTAGGGTTAGGGTTAGGGTTACGGCTAGGGTTAGGGTTAGGGTTAGGTTAGGCTTAGGGTTAGGAGTTAGGGTTAGGGTTTCTATTAGGTTAGTTTTAAGGGCTAAGGTTAGTTTTAGGGTTAAGGTTGGGTTAGGGTTAGGATTAGGGTTAGGGTACGACTTAGGGCTAGGGTTAGGGCTAGGGTTAGGGTTAGGGTTAGGGTTAGGGTTTAGGGTTACGGTTAGGGTTAGGGGTTAGGGGTTAGGGGTTAGGCTTAGGGTTAGCGTTACGGTTAGGGGTTAGGGGTTAGGGTTAGGGCTAAGGTTAGGGTTAGGGTTAGGGTTAGGGTTAGGGTTAGGGTTACGGCTAGGGTTAGGGTTAGGGTTAGGTTAGGCTTAGGGTTAGGAGTTAGGGTTAGGGTTTCTATTAGGTTAGTTTTAAGGGCTAAGGTTAGTTTTAGGGTTAAGGTTGGGTTAGGGTTAGGATTAGGGTTAGGGTACGACTTAGGGCTAGGGTTAGGGCTAGGGTTAGGGTTAGGGTTAGGGTTAGGGTTTAGGGTTATGGTTAGGGTTAGGGGTTAGGGGTTAGGGGTTAGGCTTAGGGTTAGCGTTACGGTTAGGGGTTAGGGGTTAGGGTTAGGGCTAAGGTTAGGGTTAGGGTTAGGGTTAGGGTTAGGGCTAGGGTTAGGGTTAGGGTTAGGGTTACGGCTAGGGTTAGGGTTAGGGTTAGGTTAGGCTTAGGGTTAGGAGTTAGGGTTAGGGTTTCTATTAGGTTAGTTTTAAGGGCTAAGGTTAGTTTTAGGGTTAAGGTTGGGTTAGGGTTAGGATTAGGGTTAGGGTACGACTTAGGGCTAGGGTTAGGGCTAGGGTTAGGGTTAGGGTTAGGGTTAGGGTTTAGGGTTATGGTTAGGGTTAGGGGTTAGGGGTTAGGGGTTAGGCTTAGGGTTAGCGTTACGGTTAGGGGTTAGGGGTTAGGGTTAGGGCTAAGGTTAGGGTTAGGGTTAGGGTTAGGGCTAGGGTTAGGGTTAGGGTTAGGGTTACGGCTAGGGTTAGGGTTAGGGTTAGGTTAGGCTTAGGGTTAGGAGTTAGGGTTAGGGTTTCTATTAGGTTAGTTTTAAGGGCTAAGGTTAGTTTTAGGGTTAAGGTTGGGTTAGGGTTAGGATTAGGGTTAGGGTACGACTTAGGGCTAGGGTTAGGGCTAGGGTTAGGGTTAGGGTTAGGGTTAGGGTTTAGGGTTATGGTTAGGGTTAGGGGTTAGGGGTTAGGGGTTAGGCTTAGGGTTAGCGTTACGGTTAGGGGTTAGGGGTTAGGGTTAGGGCTAAGGTTAGGGTTAGGGTTAGGGTTAGGGTTAGGGCTAGGGTTAGGGTTAGGGTTAGGGTTACGGCTAGGGTTAGGGTTAGGGTTAGGTTAGGCTTAGGGTTAGGAGTTAGGGTTAGGGTTTCTATTAGGTTAGTTTTAAGGGCTAAGGTTAGTTTTAGGGTTAAGGTTGGGTTAGGGTTAGGATTAGGGTTAGGGTACGACTTAGGGCTAGGGTTAGGGCTAGGGTTAGGGTTAGGGTTAGGGTTAGGGTTTAGGGTTATGGTTAGGGTTAGGGGTTAGGGGTTAGGGGTTAGGCTTAGGGTTAGCGTTACGGTTAGGGGTTAAAGGTTAGGGTTAGGGCTAAGGTTAGGGTTAGGGTTAGGGTTAGGGCTAGGGTTAGGGTTAGGGTTAGGGTTACGGCTAGGGTTAGGGTTAGGGTTAGGTTAGGCTTAGGGTTAGGAGTTAGGGTTAGGGTTTCTATTAGGTTAGTTTTAAGGGCTAAGGTTAGTTTTAGGGTTAAGGTTGGGTTAGGGTTAGGATTAGGGTTAGGGTACGACTTAGGGCTAGGGTTAGGGCTAGGGTTAGGGTTAGGGTTTAGGGTTATGGTTAGGGTTAGGGGTTAGGGGTTAGGCTTAGGGTTAGCGTTACGGTTAGGGGTTAGGGTTAGGGCTAAGGTTAGGGTTAGGGTTAGGGTTAGGGCTAGGGTTAGGGTTAGGGTTAGGGTTACGGCTAGGGTTAGGGTTAGGGTTAGGTTAGGCTTAGGGTTAGGAGTTAGGGTTAGGGTTTCTATTAGGTTAGTTTTAAGGGCTAAGGTTAGTTTTAGGGTTAAGGTTGGGTTAGGGTTAGGATTAGGGTTAGGGTACGACTTAGGGCTAGGGTTAGGGCTAGGGTTAGGGTTAGGGTTAGGGTTAGGGTTTAGGGTTATGGTTAGGGTTAGGGGTTAGGGGTTAGGGGTTAGGCTTAGGGTTAGCGTTACGGTTAGGGGTTAGGGGTTAGGGTTAGGGCTAAGGTTAGGGTTAGGGTTAGGGTTAGGGTTAGGGCTAGGGTTAGGGTTAGGGTTAGGGTTACCGCTAGGGTTAGGGTTAGGGTTAGGTTAGGCTTAGGGTTAGGAGTTAGGGTTAGGGTTTCTGTTAGGTTAGTTTTAAGGGCTAAGGTTAGTTTTAGGGTTAAGGTTGGGTTAGGGTTAGGATTAGGGTTAGGGTACGACTTAGGGCTAGGGTTAGGGCTAGGGTTAGGGTTAGGGTTAGGGTTAGGGTTTAGGGTTATGGTTAGGGTTAGGGGTTAGGGGTTAGGGGTTAGGCTTAGGGTTAGCGTTACGGTTAGGGGTTAGGGGTTAGGGTTAGGGCTAAGGTTAGGTTTAGGTTTAGGGTTAGGGCTAGGGCTAGGGTTAGGGTTAGGGTTACGGCTAGGGTTAGGGTTAGGGTTAGGTTAGGCTTAGGGTTAGGAGTTAGGGTTAGGGTTTCTATTAGGTTAGTTTTAAGGGCTAAGGTTAGTTTTAGGGTTAAGGTTGGGTTAGGGTTAGGATTAGGGTTAGGGTACGACTTAGGGCTAGGGTTAGGGCTAGGGTTAGGGTTAGGGTTAGGGTTAGGGTTTAGGGTTATGGTTAGGGTTAGGGGTTAGGGTTTAGGGTTTAGGCTTAGGGTTAGCGTTACGGTTAGGGGTTAGGGGTTAGGGTTAGGGCTAAGGTTAGGGTTAGGGTTAGGGTTAGGGTTAGGGCTAGGGTTAGGGTTAGGGTTAGGGTTACGGCTAGGGTTAGGGTTAGGGTTAGGTTAGGCTTAGGGTTAGGAGTTAGGGTTAGGGTTTCTATTAGGTTAGTTTTAAGGGCTAAGGTTAGTTTTAGGGTTAAGGTTGGGTTAGGGTTAGGATTAGGGTTAGGGTACGACTTAGGGCTAGGGTTAGGGCTAGGGTTAGGGTTAGGGTTAGGGTTAGGGTTTAGGGTTACGGTTAGGGTTAGGGGTTAGGGGTTAGGGGTTAGGCTTAGGGTTAGCGTTACGGTTAGGGGTTAGGGGTTAGGGTTAGGGCTAAGGTTAGGGTTAGGGTTAGGGTTAGGGTTAGGGTTAGGGTTACGGCTAGGGTTAGGGTTAGGGTTAGGTTAGGCTTAGGGTTAGGAGTTAGGGTTAGGGTTTCTATTAGGTTAGTTTTAAGGGCTAAGGTTAGTTTTAGGGTTAAGGTTGGGTTAGGGTTAGGATTAGGGTTAGGGTACGACTTAGGGCTAGGGTTAGGGCTAGGGTTAGGGTTAGGGTTAGGGTTAGGGTTTAGGGTTATGGTTAGGGTTAGGGGTTAGGGGTTAGGGGTTAGGCTTAGGGTTAGCGTTACGGTTAGGGGTTAGGGGTTAGGGTTAGGGCTAAGGTTAGGGTTAGGGTTAGGGTTAGGGTTAGGGCTAGGGTTAGGGTTAGGGTTAGGGTTACGGCTAGGGTTAGGGTTAGGGTTAGGTTAGGCTTAGGGTTAGGAGTTAGGGTTAGGGTTTCTATTAGGTTAGTTTTAAGGGCTAAGGTTAGTTTTAGGGTTAAGGTTGGGTTAGGGTTAGGATTAGGGTTAGGGTACGACTTAGGGCTAGGGTTAGGGCTAGGGTTAGGGTTAGGGTTAGGGTTAGGGTTTAGGGTTATGGTTAGGGTTAGGGGTTAGGGGTTAGGGGTTAGGCTTAGGGTTACGTTACGGTTAGGGGTTAGGGGTTAGGGTTAGGGCTAAGGTTAGGGTTAGGGTTAGGGTTAGGGCTAGGGTTAGGGTTAGGGTTAGGGTTACGGCTAGGGTTAGGGTTAGGGTTAGGTTAGGCTTAGGGTTAGGAGTTAGGGTTAGGGTTTCTATTAGGTTAGTTTTAAGGGCTAAGGTTAGTTTTAGGGTTAAGGTTGGGTTAGGGTTAGGATTAGGGTTAGGGTACGACTTAGGGCTAGGGTTAGGGCTAGGGTTAGGGTTAGGGTTAGGGTTAGGGTTTAGGGTTATGGTTAGGGTTAGGGGTTAGGGGTTAGGGGTTAGGCTTAGGGTTAGCGTTACGGTTAGGGGTTAGGGGTTAGGGTTAGGGCTAAGGTTAGGGTTAGGGTTAGGGTTAGGGTTAGGGCTAGGGTTAGGGTTAGGGTTAGGGTTACGGCTAGGGTTAGGGTTAGGGTTAGGTTAGGCTTAGGGTTAGGAGTTAGGGTTAGGGTTTCTATTAGGTTAGTTTTAAGGGCTAAGGTTAGTTTTAGGGTTAAGGTTGGGTTAGGGTTAGGATTAGGGTTAGGGTACGACTTAGGGCTAGGGTTAGGGCTAGGGTTAGGGTTAGGGTTAGGGTTAGGGTTTAGGGTTATGGTTAGGGTTAGGGGTTAGGGGTTAGGGGTTAGGCTTAGGGTTAGCGTTACGGTTAGGGGTTAAGGGTTAGGGTTAGGGCTAAGGTTAGGGTTAGGGTTAGGGTTAGGGCTAGGGTTAGGGTTAGGGTTAGGGTTACGGCTAGGGTTAGGGTTAGGGTTAGGTTAGGCTTAGGGTTAGGAGTTAGGGTTAGGGTTTCTATTAGGTTAGTTTTAAGGGCTAAGGTTAGTTTTAGGGTTAAGGTTGGGTTAGGGTTAGGATTAGGGTTAGGGTACGACTTAGGGCTAGGGTTAGGGCTAGGGTTAGGGTTAGGGTTTAGGGTTATGGTTAGGGTTAGGGGTTAGGGGTTAGGCTTAGGGTTAGCGTTACGGTTAGGGGTTAGGGGTTAGGGTTAGGGCTAAGGTTAGGGTTAGGGTTAGGGTTAGGGTTAGGGCTAGGGTTAGGGTTAGGGTTAGGGTTACGGCTAGGGTTAGGTTAGGCTTAGGGTTAGGAGTTAGGGTTAGGGTTTCTATTAGGTTAGTTTTAAGGGCTAAGGTTAGTTTTAGGGTTAAGGTTGGGTTAGGGTTAGGATTAGGGTTAGGGTACGACTTAGGGCTAGGGTTAGGGCTAGGGTTAGGGTTAGGGTTAGGGTTAGGGTTTAGGGTTATGGTTAGGGTTAGGGGTTAGGGGTTAGGCGTTAGGCTTAGGGTTAGCGTTACGGTTAGGGGTTAGGGGTTAGGGTTAGGGCTAAGGTTAGGGTTAGGGTTAGGGTTAGGGCTAGGGTTAGGGTTAGGGTTAGGGTTACGGCTAGGGTTAGGGTTAGGGTTAGGTTAGGCTTAGGGTTAGGAGTTAGGGTTAGGGTTTCTATTAGGTTAGTTTTAAGGGCTAAGGTTAGTTTTAGGGTTAAGGTTGGGTTAGGGTTAGGATTAGGGTTAGGGTACGACTTAGGGCTAGGGTTAGGGCTAGGGTTAGGGTTAGGGTTAGGGTTAGGGTTTAGGGTTATGGTTAGGGTTAGGGGTTAGGGGTTAGGGGTTAGGCTTAGGGTTAGCGTTACGGTTAGGGGTTAGGGGTTAGGGTTAGGGCTAAGGTTAGGGTTAGGGTTAGGGTTAGGGTTAGGGCTAGGGTTAGGGTTAGGGTTAGGGTTACGGCTAGGGTTAGGGTTAGGGTTAGGTTAGGCTTAGGGTTAGGAGTTAGGGTTAGGGTTTCTATTAGGTTAGTTTTAAGGGCTAAGGTTAGTTTTAGGGTTAAGGTTGGGTTAGGGTTAGGATTAGGGTTAGGGTACGACTTAGGGCTAGGGTTAGGGCTAGGGTTAGGGTTAGGGTTAGGGTTAGGGTTTAGGGTTATGGTTAGGGTTAGGGGTTAGGGGTTAGGGGTTAGGCTTAGGGTTAGCGTTACGGTTAGGGGTTAGGGGTTAGGGTTAGGGCTAAGGTTAGGGTTAGGGTTAGGGTTAGGGTTAGGGTTAGGGTTAGGGTTAGGGTTACGGCTAGGGTTAGGGTTAGGGTTAAGTTAGGCTTAGGGTTAGGAGTTAGGGTTAGGGTTTCTATTAGGTTAGTTTTAAGGGCTAAGGTTAGTTTTAGGGTTAAGGTTGGGTTAGGGTTAGGATTAGGGTTAGGGTACGACTTAGGGCTAGGGTTAGGGCTAGGGTTAGGGTTAGGGTTAGGGTTTAGGGTTATGGTTAGGGTTAGGGGTTAGGGGTTAGGGGTTAGGCTTAGGGTTAGCGTTACGGTTAGGGGTTAGGGGTTAGGGTTAGGGCTAAGGTTAGGGTTAGGGTTAGGGTTAGGGTTAGGGCTAGGGTTAGGCTTAGGGTTAGGGTTACGGCTAGGGTTAGGGTTAGGGTTAGGTTAGGCTTAGGGTTAGGAGTTAGGGTTAGGGTTTCTATTAGGTTAGTTTTAAGGGCTAAGGTTAGTTTTAGGGTTAAGGTTGGGTTAGGGTTAGGATTAGGGTTAGGGTACGACTTAGGGCTAGGGTTAGGGCTAGGGTTAGGGTTAGGGTTAGGGTTAGGGTTTAGGGTTATGGTTAGGGTTAGGGGTTAGGGGTTAGGGGTTAGGCTTAGGGTTAGCGTTACGGTTAGGGGTTAGGGGTTAGGGTTAGGGCTAAGGTTAGGGTTAGGGTTAGGGTTAGGGTTAGGGCTAGGGTTAGGGTTAGGGTTAGGTTAGGCTTAGGGTTAGGAGTTAGGGTTAGGGTTTCTATTAGGTTAGTTTTAAGGGCTAAGGTTAGTTTTAGGGTTAAGGTTGGGTTAGGGTTAGGATTAGGGTTAGGGTACGACTTAGGGCTAGGGTTAGGGCTAGGGTTAGGGTTAGGGTTAGGGTTAGGGTTTAGGGTTATGGTTAGGGTTAGGGGTTAGGGGTAGGGGTTAGGCTTAGGGTTAGCGTTACGGTTAGGGGGTTAGGAGTTAGGGTTAGGGCTAAGGTTAGGGTTAGGGTTAGGGTTAGGGTTAGGGCTAGGGTTAGGGTTAGGGTTAGGGTTACGGCTAGGGTTAGGGTTAGGGTTAGGTTAGGCTTAGGGTTAGGAGTTAGGGTTAGGGTTTCTATTAGGTTAGTTTTAAGGGCTAAGGTTAGTTTTAGGGTTAAGGTTGGGTTAGGGTTAGGATTAGGGTTAGGGTACGACTTAGGGCTAGGGTTAGGGCTAGGGTTAGGGTTAGGGTTAGGGTTAGTGTTTAGGGTTATGGTTAGGGTTAGGGGTTAGGGGTTAGGGGTTAGGCTTAGGGTTAGCGTTAAGGTTAGGGGTTAGGGGTTAGGGTTAGGGCTAAGGTTAGGGTTAGGGTTAGGGTTAGGGTTAGGGCTAGGGTTAGGGTTAGGGTTAGGGTTACGGCTAGGGTTAGGGTTAGGGTTAGGTTAGGCTTAGGGTTAGGAGTTAGGGTTAGGGTTTCTATTAGGTTAGTTTTAAGGGCTAAGGTTAGTTTTAGGGTTAAGGTTGGGTTAGGGTTAGGATTAGGGTTAGGGTACGACTTAGGGCTAGGGTTAGGGCTAGGGTTAGGGTTAGGGTTAGGGTTTAGGGTTATGGTTAGGGTTAGGGGTTAGGGGTTAGGGGTTAGGCTTAGGGTTAGCGTTACGGTTAGGGGTTAGGGGTTAGGGTTAGGGCTAAGGTTAGGGTTAGGGTTAGGGTTAGGGTTAGGGCTAGGGTTAGGGTTAGGGTTAGGGTTACGGCTAGGGTTAGGGTTAGGGTTAGGTTAGGCTTAGGGTTAGGAGTTAGGGTTAGGGTTTCTATTAGGTTAGTTTTAAGGGCTAAGGTTAGTTTTAGGGTTAAGGTTGGGTTAGGGTTAGGATTAGGGTTAGGGTACGACTTAGGGCTAGGGTTAGGGCTAGGGTTAGGGTTAGGGTTAGGGTTAGGGTTTAGGGTTATGGTTAGGGTTAGGGGTTAGGGGTTAGGGGTTAGGCTTAGGGTTAGCGTTACGGTTAGGGGTTAGGGGTTAGGGTTAGGGCTAAGGTTAGGGTTAGGGTTAGGGTTAGGGTTAGGGCTAGGGTTAGGGTTAGGGTTAGGGTTACGGCTAGGGTTAGGGTTAGGGTTAGGTTAGGCTTAGGGTTAGGAGTTAGGGTTAGGGTTTCTATTAGGTTAGTTTTAAGGGCTAAGGTTAGTTTTAGGGTTAAGGTTGGGTTAGGGTTAGGATTAGGGTTAGGGTACGACTTAGGGCTAGGGTTAGGGCTAGGGTTAGGGTTAGGGTTAGGGTTAGGGTTTAGGGTTATGGTTAGGGTTAGGGGTTAGGGGTTAGGGGTTAGGCTTAGGGTTAGCGTTACGGTTAGGGGTTAGGGGTTAGGGTTAGGGCTAAGGTTAGGGTTAGGGTTAGGGTTAGGGTTAGGGCTAGGGTTAGGGTTAGGGTTAGGGTTACGGCTAGGGTTAGGGTTAGGGTTAGGTTAGGCTTAGGGTTAGGAGTTAGGGTTAGGGTTTCTATTAGGTTAGTTTTAAGGGCTAAGGTTAGTTTTAGGGTTAAGGTTGGGTTAGGGTTAGGATTAGGGTTAGGGTACGACTTAGGGCTAGGGTTAGGGCTAGGGTTAGGGTTAGGGTTAGGGTTAGGGTTTAGGGTTATGGTTAGGGTTAGGGGTTAGGGGTTAGGGGTTAGGCTTAGGGTTAGCGTTACGGTTAGGGGTTAGGGGTTAGGGTTAGGGCTAAGGTTAGGGTTAGGGTTAGGGTTACGGTTACGGTTACGGCTAGGTTTAGGGTTAGGGTTAGGTTAGGCTTAGGGTTAGGAGTTAGGGTTAGGGTTTCTATTAGGTTAGTTTTAAGGGCTAAGGTTAGTTTTAGGGTTAAGGTTGGGTTAGGGTTAGGATTAGGGTTAGGGTACGACTTAGGGCTAGGGTTAGGGCTAGGGTTAGGGTTAGGGTTAGGGTTAGGGTTTAGGGTTATGGTTAGGGTTAGGGGTTAGGGGTTAGGGGTTAGGCTTAGGGTTAGCGTTACGGTTAGGGGTTAGGGGTTAGGGTTAGGGCTAAGGTTAGGGTTAGGGTTAGGGTTAGGGTTAGGGCTAGGGTTAGGGTTAGGGTTAGGGTTACGGCTAGGGTTAGGGTTAGGGTTAGGTTAGGCTTAGGGTTAGGAGTTAGGGTTAGGGTTTCTATTAGGTTAGTTTTAAGGGCTAAGGTTAGTTTTAGGTTTAAGGTTGGGTTAGGGTTAGGATTAGGGTTAGGGTACGACTTAGGGCTAGGGTTAGGGCTAGGGTTAGGGTTAGGGTTAGGGTTAGGGTTTAGGGTTATGGTTAGGGTTAGGGGTTAGGGGTTAGGGGTTAGGCTTAGGGTTAGCGTTACGGTTAGGGGTTAGGGGTTAGGGTTAGGGCTAAGGTTAGGGTTAGGGTTAGGGTTAGGGTTAATGCTAGGGTTAGGGTTAGGGTTAGGGTTACGGCTAGGGTTAGGGTTAGGGTTAGGTTAGGCTTAGGGTTAGGAGTTAGGGTTAGGGTTTCTATTAGGTTAGTTTTAAGGGCTAAGGTTAGTTTTAGGGTTAAGGTTGGGTTAGGGTTAGGATTAGGGTTAGGGTACGACTTAGGGCTAGGGTTAGGGCTAGGGTTAGGGTTAGGGTTAGGGTTAGGGTTTAGGGTTATGGTTAGGGTTAGGGGTTAGGGGTTAGGGGTTAGGCTTAGGGTTAGCGTTACGGTTAGGGGTTAGGGGTTAGGGTTAGGGCTAAGGTTAGGGTTAGGGTTAGGGTTAGGGTTAGGGTTAGGGCTAGGGTTAGGGTTAGGGTTAGGGTTACGGCTAGGGTTAGGGTTAGGGTTAGGTTAGGCTTAGGGTTAGGAGTTAGGGTTAGGGTTTCTATTAGGTTAGTTTTAAGGGCTAAAGTTAGTTTTAGGGTTAAGGTTGGGTTAGGGTTAGGATTAGGGTTAGGGTACGACTTAGGGCTAGGGTTAGGGCTAGGGTTAGGGTTAGGGTTAGGGTTAGGGTTTAGGGTTATGGTTAGGGTTAGGGGTTAGGGGTTAGGGGTTAGGCTTAGGGTTAGCGTTACGGTTAGGGGTTAGGGGTTAGGGTTAGGGCTAAGGTTAGGGTTAGGGTTAGGGTTAGGGTTAGGGCTAGGGTTAGGGTTAGTGTTAGGGTTACGGCTAGGTTAGGGTTAGGGTTAGGTTAGGCTTAGGGTTAGGAGTTAGGGTTAGGGTTTCTATTAGGTTAGTTTTAAGGGCTAAGGTTAGTTTTAGGGTTAAGGTTGGGTTAGGGTTAGGATTAGGGTTAGGGTACGACTTAGGGCTAGGGTTAGGGCTAGGGTTAGGGTTAGGGTTAGGGTTAGGGTTTAGGGTTATGGTTAGGGTTAGGGGTTAGGGGTTAGGGGTTAGGCTTAGGGTTAGCGTTACGGTTAGGGGTTAGGGGTTAGGGTTAGGGCTAAGGTTAGGGTTAGGGTTAGGGTTAGGGTTAGGGCTAGGTTTAGGGTTAGGGTTAAGTTAGGCTTAGGGTTAGGAGTTAGGGTTAGGGTTTCTATTAGGTTAGTTTTAAGGGCTAAGGTTAGTTTTAGGGTTAAGGTTGGGTTAGGGTTAGGATTAGGGTTAGGGTACGACTTAGGGCTAGGGTTAGGGCTAGGGTTAGGGTTAGGGTTAGGGTTTAGGGTTATGGTTAAGGTTAGGGGTTAGGGGTTAGGGGTTAGGCTTAGGGTTAGCGTTACGGTTAGGGGTTAGGGGTTAGGGTTAGGGCTAAGGTTAGGGTTAGGGTTAGGGTTAGGGTTAGGGCTAGGGTTAGGGTTAGGGTTAGGGTTACGGCTAGGGTTAGGGTTAGGGTTAGGTTAGGCTTAGGGTTAGGAGTTAGGGTTAGGGTTTCTATTAGGTTAGTTTTAAGGGCTAAGGTTAGTTTTAGGGTTAAGGTTGGGTTAGGGTTAGGATTAGGGTTAGGGTATGACTTAGGGCTAGGGTTAGGGCTAGGGTTAGGGTTAGGGTTAGGGTTAGGGTTTAGGGTTATGGTTAGGGTTAGGGGTTAGGGGTTAGGGGTTAGGCTTAGGGTTAGCGTTACGGTTAGGGGTTAGGGGTTAGGGTTAGGGCTAAGGTTAGGGTTAGGGTTAGGGTTAGGGTTAGGGCTAGGGTTAGGGTTAGGGTTAGGGTTACGGCTAGGGTTAGGGTTAGGGTTAGGTTAGGCTTAGGGTTAGGAGTTAGGGTTAGGGTTTCTATTAGGTTAGTTTTAAGGGCTAAGGTTAGTTTTAGGGTTAAGGTTGGGTTAGGGTTAGGATTAGGGTTAGGGTACGACTTAGGGCTAGGGTTAGGGCTAGGGTTAGGGTTAGGGTTAGGGTTAGGGTTTAGGGTTATGGTTAGGGTTAGGGGTTAGGGGTTAGGGGTTAGGCTTAGGGTTAGCGTTACGGTTAGGGGTTAGGGGTTAGGGTTAGGGCTAAGGTTAGGGTTAGGGTTAGGGTTAGGGCTAGGGTTAGGGTTAGGGTTAGGGTTACGGCTAGGGTTAGGGTTAGGGTTAGGTTAGGCTTAGGGTTAGGAGTTAGGGTTAGGGTTTCTATTAGGTTAGTTTTAAGGGCTAAGGTTAGTTTTAGGGTTAAGGTTGGGTTAGGGTTAGGATTAGGGTTAGGGGTACGACTTAGGGCTAGGGTTAGGGCTAGGGTTAGGGTTAGGGTTAGGGTTAGGGTTTAGGGTTATGGTTAGGGTTAGGGGTTAGGGGTTAGGGGTTAGGCTTAGGGTTAGCGTTACGGTTAGGGGTTAGGGGTTAGGGTTAGGGCTAAGGTAAGGGTTAGGGTTAGGGTTAGGGTTAGGGCTAGGGTTAGGGTTAGGGTTAGGGTTACGGCTAGGGTTAGGGTTAGGGTTAGGTTAGGCTTAGGGTTAGGAGTTAGGGTTAGGGTTTCTATTAGGTTAGTTTTAAGGGCTAAGGTTAGTTTTAGGGTTAAGGTTGGGTTAGGGTTAGGATTAGGGTTAGGGTACGACTTAGGGCTAGGGTTAGGGCTAGGGTTAGGGTTAGGGTTAGGGTTAGGGTTTAGGGTTATGGTTAGGGTTAGGGGTTAGGGGTTAGGGGTTAGGCTTAGGGTTAGCGTTACGGTTAGGGGTTAGGGGTTAGGGTTAGGGCTAAGGTTAGGGTTAGGGTTTAGGGTTAGGGCTAGGGTTAGGGTTAGGGTTAGGGTTACGGCTAGGGTTAGGGTTAGGGTTAGGTTAGGCTTAGGGTTAGGAGTTAGGGTTAGGGTTTCTATTAGGTTAGTTTTAAGGGCTAAGGTTAGTTTTAGGGTTAAGGTTGGGTTAGGGTTAGGATTAGGGTTAGGGTACGACTTAGGGCTAGGGTTAGGGCTAGGGTTAGGGTTAGGGTTTAGGGTTATGGTTAGGGTTAGGGGTTAGGGGTTAGGGGTTAGGCTTAGGGTTAGCGTTACGGTTAGGGGTTAGGGGTTAGGGTTAGGGCTAAGGTTAGGGTTAGGGTTAGGGTTAGGGTTAGGGTTAGGGCTAGGGTTAGGGTTAGGGTTAGGGTTACGGCTAGGGTTAGGGTTAGGGTTAGGTTAGGCTTAGGGTTAGGAGTTAGGGTTAGGGTTTGTATTAGGTTAGTTTTAAGGGCTAAGGTTAGTTTTAGGGTTAAGGTTGGGTTAGGGTTAGGATTAGGGTTAGGGTACGACTTAGGGCTAGGGTTAGGGCTAGGGTTAGGGTTAGGGTTAGGGTTTAGGGTTATGGTTAGGGTTAGGGGTTAGGGGTTAGGCTTAGGGTTAGCGTTACGGTTAGGGGTTAGGGGTTAGGGTTAGGGCTAAGGTTAGGGTTAGGGTTAGGGTTAGGGTTAGGGTTAGGGCTAGGGTTAGGGTTAGGCTTAGGGTTACGGCTAGGGTTAGGGTTAGGGTTAGGTTAGGCTTAGGGTTAGGAGTTAGGGTTAGGGTTTCTATTAGGTTAGTTTTAAGGGCTAAGGTTAGTTTTAGGGTTAAGGTTGGGTTAGGGTTAGGATTAGGGTTAGGGTACGACTTAGGGCTAGGGTTAGGGCTAGGGTTAGGGTTAGGGTTAGGGTTAGGGTTTAGGGTTATGGTTAGGGTTAGGGGTTAGGGGTTAGGGGTTAGGCTTAGGGTTAGCGTTACGGTTAGGGGTTAGGGGTTAGGGTTAGGGCTAAGGTTAGGGTTAGGGTTAGGGTTAGGGTTAGGGCTAGGGTTAGGGTTAGGGTTAGGGTTACGGCTAGGGTTAGGGTTAGGGTTAGGTTAGGCTTAGGGTTAGGAGTTAGGGTTAGGGTTTCTATTAGGTTAGTTTTAAGGGCTAAGGTTATTTTTAGGGTTAAGGTTGGGTTAGGGTTAGGATTAGGGTTAGGGTACGACTTAGGGCTAGGGTTAGGGCTAGGGTTAGGGCTAGGGTTAGGGTTAGGGTTAGGGTTTAGGGTTATGGTTAGGGTTAGGGGTTAGGGGTTAGGCTTAGGGTTAGCGTTACGGTTAGGGGTTAGGGGTTAGGGTTAGGGCTAAGGTTAGGGTTAGGGTTAGGGTTAGGGTTAGGGCTAGGGTTAGGGTTAGGGTTAGGGTTACGGCTAGGGTTAGGGTTAGGGTTAGGTTAGGCTTAGGGTTAGGAGTTAGGGTTAGGGTTTCTATTAGGTTAGTTTTAAGGGCTAAGGTTAGTTTTAGGGTTAAGGTTGGGTTAGGGTTAGGATTAGGGTTAGGGTACGACTTAGGGCTAGGGTTAGGGCTAGGGTTAGGGTTAGGGTTAGGGTTAGGGTTTAGGGTTATGGTTAGGGTTAGGGGTTAGGGGTTAGGGGTTAGGCTTAGGGTTAGCGTTACGGTTAGGGGTTAGGGGTTAGGGTTAGGGCTAAGGTTAGGGTTAGGGTTAGGGTTAGGGCTAGGGCTAGGGTTAGGGTTAGGGTTACGGCTAGGGTTAGGGTTAGGGTTAGGTTAGGCTTAGGGTTAGGAGTTAGGGTTAGGGTTTCTATTAGGTTAGTTTTAAGGGCTAAGGTTAGTTTTAGGGTTAAGGTTGGGTTAGGGTTAGGATTAGGGTTAGGGTACGACTTAGGGCTAGGGTTAGGGCTAGGGTTAGGGTTAGGGTTAGGGTTAGGGTTTAGGGTTATGGTTAGGGTTAGGGGTTAGGGGTTAGGGGTTAGGCTTAGGGTTAGCGTTACGGTTAGGGGTTAGGGGTTAGGGTTAGGGCTAAGGTTAGGGTTAGGGTTAGGGTTAGGGTTAGGGCTAGGGTTAGGGTTAGGGTTAGGGTTACGGCTAGGGTTAGGGTTAGGGTTAGGTTAGGCTTAGGGTTAGGAGTTAGGGTTAGGGTTTCTATTAGGTTAGTTTTAAGGGCTAAGGTTAGTTTTAGGGTTAAGGTTGGGTTAGGGTTAGGATTAGGGTTAGGGTTAGGGTACGACTTAGGGCTAGGGTTAGGGCTAGGGTTAGGGTTAGGGTTAGGGTTTAGGGTTATGGTTAGGGTTAGGGGTTAGGGGTTAGGGGTTAGGCTTAGGGTTAGCATTACGGTTAGGGGTTAGGGGTTAGGGTTAGGGCTAAGGTTAGGGTTAGGGTTAGGGCTAGGGTTAGGGTTAGGGTTAGGGTTACGGCTAGGGTTAGGGTTAGGGTTAGGTTAGGCTTAGGGTTAGGAGTTAGGGTTAGGGTTTCTATTAGGTTAGTTTTAAGGGCTAAGGTTAGTTTTAGGGTTAAGGTTGGGTTAGGGTTAGGATTAGGGTTAGGGTACGACTTAGGGCTAGGGTTAGGGCTAGGGTTAGGGTTAGGGTTAGGGTTAGGGTTTAGGGTTATGGTTAGGGTTAGGGGTTAGGGGTTAGGGGTTAGGCTTAGGGTTAGCGTTACAGTTAGGGGTTAGGGGTTAGGGTTAGGGCTAAGGTTAGGGTTAGGGTTAGGGTTAGGGTTAGGGCTAGGGTTAGGGTTAGGGTTAGGGTTACGGCTAGGGTTAGGGTTAGGGTTAGGTTAGGCTTAGGGTTAGGAGTTAGGGTTAGGGTTTCTATTAGGTTAGTTTTAAGGGCTAAGGTTAGTTTTAGGGTTAAGGTTGGGTTAGGGTTAGGATTAGGGTTAGGGTACGACTTAGGGCTAGGGTTAGGGCTAGGGTTAGGTTTAGGGTTAGGGTTAGGGTTTAGGGTTATGGTTAGGGTTAGGGGTTAGGGGTTAGGGGTTAGGCTTAGGGTTAGCGTTACGGTTAGGGGTTAGGGGTTAGGGTTAGGGCTAAGGTTAGGGTTAGGGTTAGGGTTAGGGTTATGGCTAGGGTTAGGGTTAGGGTTAGGGTTACGGCTAGGGTTAGGGTTAGGGTTAGGTTAGGCTTAGGGTTAGGAGTTAGGGTTTCTATTAGGTTAGTTTTAAGGGCTAAGGTTAGTTTTAGGGTTAAGGTTGGGTTAGGGTTAGGATTAGGGTTAGGGTACGACTTAGGGCTAGGGTTAGGGCTAGGGTTAGGGTTAGGGTTAGGGTTAGGGTTTAGGGTTATGGTTAGGGTTAGGGGTTGGGGTTAGGGGTTAGGCTTAGGGTTAGCGTTACGGTTAGGGGTTAGAGGTTAGGGTTAGGGCTAAGGTTAGGGTTAGGGTTAGGGTTAGGGTTACGGCTAGGGTTAGGGTTAGGGTTAGGGTTACGGCTAGGGTTAGGGTTAGGGTTAGGTTAGGCTTAGGGTTAGGAGTTAGGGTTAGGGTTTCTATTAGGTTAGTTTTAAGGGCTAAGGTTAGTTTTAGGGTTAAGGTTGGGTTAGGGTTAGGATTAGGGTTAGGGTACGACTTAGGGCTAGGGTTAGGGCTAGGGTTAGGGTTAGGGTTAGGGTTAGGGTTTAGGGTTATGGTTAGGGTTAGGGGTTAGGGGTTAGGGGTTAGGCTTAGGGTTAGCGTTACGGTTAGGGGTTAGGGGTTAGGGTTAGGGCTAAGGTTAGGGTTAGGGTTAGGGTTAGGGTTAGGGCTAGGGTTAGGGTTAGGGTTAGGGTTACGGTTAGGCTTAGGGTTAGGGTTAGGTTAGGCTTAGGGTTAGGAGTTAGGGTTAGGGTTTCTATTAGGTTAGTTTTAAGGGCTAAGGTTAGTTTTAGGGTTAAGGTTGGGTTAGGGTTAGGATTAGGGTTAGGGTACGACTTAGGGCTAGGGTTAGGGCTAGGGTTAGGGTTAGGGTTAGGGTTAGGGTTTAGGGTTATGGTTAGGGTTAGGGGTTAGGGGTTAGGGGTTAGGCTTAGGGTTAGCGTTACGGTTAGGGGTTAGGGGTTAGGGTTAGGGCTAAGGTTAGGGTTAGGGTTAGGGTTAGGGTTAGGGCTAGGGTTAGGGTTAGGGTTAGGGTTACGGCTAGGGTTAGGGTTAGGGTTAGGTTAGGCTTAGGGTTAGGAGTTAGGGTTAGGGTTTCTATTAGGTTAGTTTTAAGGGCTAAGGTTAGTTTTAGGGTTAAGGTTGGGTTAGGGTTAGGATTAGGGTTAGGGTACGACTTAGGGCTAGGGTTAGGGCTAGGGTTAGGGTTAGGGTTAGGGTTAGGGTTTAGGGTTATGGTTAGGGTTAGGGGTTAGGGGTTAGGGGTTAGGCTTAGGGTTAGCGTTACGGTTAGGGGTTAAAGGTTAGGGTTAGGGCTAAGGTTAGGGTTAGGGTTAGGGTTAGGGCTAGGGTTAGGGTTAGGGTTAGGGTTACGGCTAGGGTTAGGGTTAGGGTTAGGTTAGGCTTAGGGTTAGGAGTTAGGGTTAGGGTTTCTATTAGGTTAGTTTTAAGGGCTAAGGTTAGTTTTAGGGTTAAGGTTGGGTTAGGGTTAGGATTAGGGTTAGGGTACGACTTAGGGCTAGGGTTAGGGCTAGGGTTAGGGTTAGGGTTTAGGGTTATGGTTAGGGTTAGGGGTTAGGGGTTAGGCTTAGGGTTAGCGTTACGGTTAGGGGTTAGGGTTAGGGCTAAGGTTAGGGTTAGGGTTAGGGTTAGGGCTAGGGTTAGGGTTAGGGTTAGGGTTACGGCTAGGGTTAGGGTTAGGGTTAGGTTAGGCTTAGGGTTAGGAGTTAGGGTTAGGGTTTCTATTAGGTTAGTTTTAAGGGCTAAGGTTAGTTTTAGGGTTAAGGTTGGGTTAGGGTTAGGATTAGGGTTAGGGTACGACTTAGGGCTAGGGTTAGGGCTAGGGTTAGGGTTAGGGTTAGGGTTAGGGTTTAGGGTTATGGTTAGGGTTAGGGGTTAGGGGTTAGGGGTTAGGCTTAGGGTTAGCGTTACGGTTAGGGGTTAGGGGTTAGGGTTAGGGCTAAGGTTAGGGTTAGGGTTAGGGTTAGGGTTAGGGCTAGGGTTAGGGTTAGGGTTAGGGTTACCGCTAGGGTTAGGGTTAGGGTTAGGTTAGGCTTAGGGTTAGGAGTTAGGGTTAGGGTTTCTGTTAGGTTAGTTTTAAGGGCTAAGGTTAGTTTTAGGGTTAAGGTTGGGTTAGGGTTAGGATTAGGGTTAGGGTACGACTTAGGGCTAGGGTTAGGGCTAGGGTTAGGGTTAGGGTTAGGGTTAGGGTTTAGGGTTATGGTTAGGGTTAGGGGTTAGGGGTTAGGGGTTAGGCTTAGGGTTAGCGTTACGGTTAGGGGTTAGGGGTTAGGGTTAGGGCTAAGGTTAGGTTTAGGTTTAGGGTTAGGGCTAGGGCTAGGGTTAGGGTTAGGGTTACGGCTAGGGTTAGGGTTAGGGTTAGGTTAGGCTTAGGGTTAGGAGTTAGGGTTAGGGTTTCTATTAGGTTAGTTTTAAGGGCTAAGGTTAGTTTTAGGGTTAAGGTTGGGTTAGGGTTAGGATTAGGGTTAGGGTACGACTTAGGGCTAGGGTTAGGGCTAGGGTTAGGGTTAGGGTTAGGGTTAGGGTTTAGGGTTATGGTTAGGGTTAGGGGTTAGGGTTTAGGGTTTAGGCTTAGGGTTAGCGTTACGGTTAGGGGTTAGGGGTTAGGGTTAGGGCTAAGGTTAGGGTTAGGGTTAGGGTTAGGGTTAGGGTTAGGGTTACGGCTAGGGTTAGGGTTAGGGTTAGGTTAGGCTTAGGGTTAGGAGTTAGGGTTAGGGTTTCTATTAGGTTAGTTTTAAGGGCTAAGGTTAGTTTTAGGGTTAAGGTTGGGTTAGGGTTAGGATTAGGGTTAGGGTACGACTTAGGGCTAGGGTTAGGGCTAGGGTTAGGGTTAGGGTTAGGGTTAGGGTTTAGGGTTACGGTTAGGGTTAGGGGTTAGGGGTTAGGGGTTAGGCTTAGGGTTAGCGTTACGGTTAGGGGTTAGGGGTTAGGGTTAGGGCTAAGGTTAGGGTTAGGGTTAGGGTTAGGGTTAGGGTTAGGGTTACGGCTAGGGTTAGGGTTAGGGTTAGGTTAGGCTTAGGGTTAGGAGTTAGGGTTAGGGTTTCTATTAGGTTAGTTTTAAGGGCTAAGGTTAGTTTTAGGGTTAAGGTTGGGTTAGGGTTAGGATTAGGGTTAGGGTACGACTTAGGGCTAGGGTTAGGGCTAGGGTTAGGGTTAGGGTTAGGGTTAGGGTTTAGGGTTATGGTTAGGGTTAGGGGTTAGGGGTTAGGGGTTAGGCTTAGGGTTAGCGTTACGGTTAGGGGTTAGGGGTTAGGGTTAGGGCTAAGGTTAGGGTTAGGGTTAGGGTTAGGGTTAGGGCTAGGGTTAGGGTTAGGGTTAGGGTTACGGCTAGGGTTAGGGTTAGGGTTAGGTTAGGCTTAGGGTTAGGAGTTAGGGTTAGGGTTTCTATTAGGTTAGTTTTAAGGGCTAAGGTTAGTTTTAGGGTTAAGGTTGGGTTAGGGTTAGGATTAGGGTTAGGGTACGACTTAGGGCTAGGGTTAGGGCTAGGGTTAGGGTTAGGGTTAGGGTTAGGGTTTAGGGTTATGGTTAGGGTTAGGGGTTAGGGGTTAGGGGTTAGGCTTAGGGTTACGTTACGGTTAGGGGTTAGGGGTTAGGGTTAGGGCTAAGGTTAGGGTTAGGGTTAGGGTTAGGGCTAGGGTTAGGGTTAGGGTTAGGGTTACGGCTAGGGTTAGGGTTAGGGTTAGGTTAGGCTTAGGGTTAGGAGTTAGGGTTAGGGTTTCTATTAGGTTAGTTTTAAGGGCTAAGGTTAGTTTTAGGGTTAAGGTTGGGTTAGGGTTAGGATTAGGGTTAGGGTACGACTTAGGGCTAGGGTTAGGGCTAGGGTTAGGGTTAGGGTTAGGGTTAGGGTTTAGGGTTATGGTTAGGGTTAGGGGTTAGGGGTTAGGGGTTAGGCTTAGGGTTAGCGTTACGGTTAGGGGTTAGGGGTTAGGGTTAGGGCTAAGGTTAGGGTTAGGGTTAGGGTTAGGGTTAGGGCTAGGGTTAGGGTTAGGGTTAGGGTTACGGCTAGGGTTAGGGTTAGGGTTAGGTTAGGCTTAGGGTTAGGAGTTAGGGTTAGGGTTTCTATTAGGTTAGTTTTAAGGGCTAAGGTTAGTTTTAGGGTTAAGGTTGGGTTAGGGTTAGGATTAGGGTTAGGGTACGACTTAGGGCTAGGGTTAGGGCTAGGGTTAGGGTTAGGGTTAGGGTTAGGGTTTAGGGTTATGGTTAGGGTTAGGGGTTAGGGGTTAGGGGTTAGGCTTAGGGTTAGCGTTACGGTTAGGGGTTAAAGGTTAGGGTTAGGGCTAAGGTTAGGGTTAGGGTTAGGGTTAGGGCTAGGGTTAGGGTTAGGGTTAGGGTTACGGCTAGGGTTAGGGTTAGGGTTAGGTTAGGCTTAGGGTTAGGAGTTAGGGTTAGGGTTTCTATTAGGTTAGTTTTAAGGGCTAAGGTTAGTTTTAGGGTTAAGGTTGGGTTAGGGTTAGGATTAGGGTTAGGGTACGACTTAGGGCTAGGGTTAGGGCTAGGGTTAGGGTTAGGGTTTAGGGTTATGGTTAGGGTTAGGGGTTAGGGGTTAGGCTTAGGGTTAGCGTTACGGTTAGGGGTTAGGGGTTAGGGTTAGGGCTAAGGTTAGGGTTAGGGTTAGGGTTAGGGTTAGGGCTAGGGTTAGGGTTAGGGTTAGGGTTACGGCTAGGGTTAGGTTAGGCTTAGGGTTAGGAGTTAGGGTTAGGGTTTCTATTAGGTTAGTTTTAAGGGCTAAGGTTAGTTTTAGGGTTAAGGTTGGGTTAGGGTTAGGATTAGGGTTAGGGTACGACTTAGGGCTAGGGTTAGGGCTAGGGTTAGGGTTAGGGTTAGGGTTAGGGTTTAGGGTTATGGTTAGGGTTAGGGGTTAGGGGTTAGGCGTTAGGCTTAGGGTTAGCGTTACGGTTAGGGGTTAGGGGTTAGGGTTAGGGCTAAGGTTAGGGTTAGGGTTAGGGTTAGGGCTAGGGTTAGGGTTAGGGTTAGGGTTACGGCTAGGGTTAGGGTTAGGGTTAGGTTAGGCTTAGGGTTAGGAGTTAGGGTTAGGGTTTCTATTAGGTTAGTTTTAAGGGCTAAGGTTAGTTTTAGGGTTAAGGTTGGGTTAGGGTTAGGATTAGGGTTAGGGTACGACTTAGGGCTAGGGTTAGGGCTAGGGTTAGGGTTAGGGTTAGGGTTAGGGTTTAGGGTTATGGTTAGGGTTAGGGGTTAGGGGTTAGGGGTTAGGCTTAGGGTTAGCGTTACGGTTAGGGGTTAGGGGTTAGGGTTAGGGCTAAGGTTAGGGTTAGGGTTAGGGTTAGGGTTAGGGCTAGGGTTAGGGTTAGGGTTAGGGTTACGGCTAGGGTTAGGGTTAGGGTTAGGTTAGGCTTAGGGTTAGGAGTTAGGGTTAGGGTTTCTATTAGGTTAGTTTTAAGGGCTAAGGTTAGTTTTAGGGTTAAGGTTGGGTTAGGGTTAGGATTAGGGTTAGGGTACGACTTAGGGCTAGGGTTAGGGCTAGGGTTAGGGTTAGGGTTAGGGTTAGGGTTTAGGGTTATGGTTAGGGTTAGGGGTTAGGGGTTAGGGGTTAGGCTTAGGGTTAGCGTTACGGTTAGGGGTTAGGGGTTAGGGTTAGGGCTAAGGTTAGGGTTAGGGTTAGGGTTAGGGTTAGGGTTAGGGTTAGGGTTAGGGTTACGGCTAGGGTTAGGGTTAGGGTTAAGTTAGGCTTAGGGTTAGGAGTTAGGGTTAGGGTTTCTATTAGGTTAGTTTTAAGGGCTAAGGTTAGTTTTAGGGTTAAGGTTGGGTTAGGGTTAGGATTAGGGTTAGGGTACGACTTAGGGCTAGGGTTAGGGCTAGGGTTAGGGTTAGGGTTAGGGTTTAGGGTTATGGTTAGGGTTAGGGGTTAGGGGTTAGGGGTTAGGCTTAGGGTTAGCGTTACGGTTAGGGGTTAGGGGTTAGGGTTAGGGCTAAGGTTAGGGTTAGGGTTAGGGTTAGGGTTAGGGCTAGGGTTAGGCTTAGGGTTAGGGTTACGGCTAGGGTTAGGGTTAGGGTTAGGTTAGGCTTAGGGTTAGGAGTTAGGGTTAGGGTTTCTATTAGGTTAGTTTTAAGGGCTAAGGTTAGTTTTAGGGTTAAGGTTGGGTTAGGGTTAGGATTAGGGTTAGGGTACGACTTAGGGCTAGGGTTAGGGCTAGGGTTAGGGTTAGGGTTAGGGTTTAGGGTTATGGTTAGGGTTAGGGGTTAGGGGTTAGGGGTTAGGCTTAGGGTTAGCGTTACGGTTAGGGGTTAGGGGTTAGGGTTAGGGCTAAGGTTAGGGTTAGGGTTAGGGTTAGGGTTAGGGCTAGGGTTAGGGTTAGGGTTAGGTTAGGCTTAGGGTTAGGAGTTAGGGTTAGGGTTTCTAT
>NC_134172.1:80038099-80236099 GCF_964188355.1 Buteo buteo | reverse complement strand
GTGTCCCGAATGCCTCTGGGAGTCTCCCGTGTCCTGGGGTGATCGAGGGCCAGTGGGAGTTTTGGGACAAGGCTTGGGTACTGTCGGGTGGCCACTGGGAGCTCTGGGGACCCTGCGTCAGGCTGTGGCATGTTTTAGTGTTGATGGGAGCTTTGGGGCAGGGTTTGGATCGCGTGGGGGGGCAGCTGGAAGCTTTGGGGCAGGGCTGGATGAGTTTGGGGGTTGGTGGAAGTTTTGAGTTACAGCTCAAAGCTCCGAGGGCCTTTGTGCAGGTGTTTGCATTCTCCTGACTGCTCTTGCCTTGTGATAGCTCGTAAAGGTCTGCAGATAATAGCCTGTAGTTCTTTGTGGCAGTGTGTGGTCATTCCCTAATGTTCTAGAGTAAATGCAATTTATAAACACATATATATCATTACTGTAGGATGTTAAAGCCAGACTAAACATTTCTGCAACTGCAATAAACCTCTTCAAGTCAGACAAAATCAGCTGTACTCACCAGTGCCTATGGCTCAGTCAAGGCTAGCAACTGCTCCTAAGTGATATTCTTCCACGTATCTCAACTCCTCAGTCTCAACTCAGACTCTGTATACAGCATTGTAAGTTTGTCAGCACTTCGTGATGGAGATGTAGCAAATCCATCACCCTATAGAAACATAAAAGAAGCAAAAATCAATGTTCTGCAGAAAAACATTAAAAAATAAAGGTAGTATGTAAGTGTATAGGCCAATCTAATATGTACAAGCAAGGTAAATGAGAATATACAAGAGAATATACAAATACACCTCCCACTTGCCCCATTTTAGGGGCAGAATAGGATTATATTTGGACTTCTCATACGAGAGAAAGAGGAGTAGTTAGGTTAGCCTAAGAAGCCTTTAGAGGTTGATTTTTCTGGAACTTTGTGTCTACATTTTGGATGTAACTGTGCTCTGCCCGTTGTTCAGGTAACGCACAGGCGAGATGATCCACTTCTTATAACACCTGTACAGTAATCCCTATATGTTAATATTAGTGCCCACTGTGCCACTTGGGTGGATAGTACTCTGCTGCCTACTCATTTCCCTGAAATTAAGTACTTCAGGAGGGTGTAAGCAGACTGGATTGCAACCAGGCTATCAAGGGCGAAAGACTGCTATAGTCCAGACTGCTACTAAACAGTCTCTCTCAGAGCAGATGAAGTCTTGATCGGACCCCAAAGTAATCCAATTCCAATGCTGTTGGTACTCACTTCTGCTTTGTAACAGTGCCGCTCCCATAGTATCAGTGAATGTGAAAATCCTTATTGTAAAAGGCTTTCCTTGTCTCAGGAATTTTAAGGTGGGAGTTTTTACAACTGCCTATTTAAATTTAGTGAAAGCAGCAGCATGTTCCTTGGTCCAGCTCTATTCCAATCGTTTCTGGTAATTTTCATCGCAGTCTGCTGATACCAGCAGTTACCTTGCACTGCTGTGAAAAATTAAATTCTCCTAAAGCTCCTTTAAATTGGAGTTGAGAAGAAGAAACTTTTATTCCACATAAAGCTTTAATCTTTCTTCTACCTATCTGTCTTCCTATTTCCCCAGTTACAATTCCTGGGGTAACACTAATTGAGCCTTACTGAAATTGACCTCTCAACTTTATAATTTAGATAGTTCTCCCACTTCCTCTTCCGTAGCCTCGGTCACTTGACAACCATCTACCTAGGATAATAACTTGGTGCCTTGTAGCTTTTAAAAGATAATGCTTCATCACACAAAAATATATGTGTATGTATCATACTTCGTGTTACATATACAGTCTTTGCAGTACATGTTGGTGAGCTATTCTCCTAATCACCAGGAGAAACTTGGTTTCTATCGTTTGGAGATGGAGGTAGCTTTCAATTGCATCTATTTGATTTTATTACTTTAGCTTGTTTATATTTGTCTGGTGTCTTCAAATTCAGCCATGACAATCTAAAAACTAAGCATGGTATCTTTCTGTTTTAACATATGTATGTAAGAGTACAAACAGAACCATCCAAAGCAAAGGTAAGCAAGATACAGCTAACAATAGCAACAGGGTGCAAGTGGGAGATGGCAATAACGAACAATTGTTATCAATAGTTATCTTAGTTCCAGGCTGAAACACTTCCTTCTGTAGGAGCTTCTCGTGATATCAGGGGTCTGCTAAACCTATTCATGGATCTTCTGTCTGTTATCTTTTAACATTTGCTGTCATTGGCTCCATCTTTATAACAAAAAAATAAACTTTACATTTCATTTTAACTGAGATGCTGTTAAATTTATGCATGTTCTTTTTTCTTTAGCATGGTGGTGGTTTTTTTTGTTTTGTTTTGTTTCCCTCAAAGGAAAAGTCCTAATACATCACTCACCATCATGCACTACAGGGTTAAAATTTTGGAAACATTAAATACAGCAGTTAACCTTTGGTTATTAGACAGGTAGGAGCATCATCTTATACTCACCTGCAACATCCTCCATAAAACATCGTTTTTATTCTGGTTCAGTATTATTCTACTATTCGGTATTCTCTCTCAAACCCTCATATAAACATGCTTAACCCCTAGTTCTATCAATCTTTTAACTACCTACAAGATGGATGACATTTAATGAGCTTCCAGGAACCATAGGCCATTATTCAACCAAAACCAGATCCATAGATGAAAAAACAGTGTAGACCCTCTCAAAGTTACCAGTACCTAAATTCAGGTACTCCTCTTACAAAAACCTGTATAGCACTGTTGTTATTATTGGGTAATGCTCAGTGGAGCAATAGTATACAAAAGAAGCACTGATATACTTATAGTCATTCCAAAGGGTTCATCTCACTGTCCTCCTTCCAAAAATGTTTATAGCATTGAGTTTGGTGACCAAAAAGTCACCAAAAAAAACAGGTACCCCTCATGCCTTAACAAGTGAGTGAGCTAGTTTACACTGGTGGACTTTCATTGGTAATTAATGCTATTCTGTCAGAACGACCAGCACAAAACTGCCTCCAAATGTAATTTCAGTGTGACAGCTACAGTACTTAGCCCAGGATCCTCTCTATAGCTCGTCACCTGTTTGAGACACTGTACTTCCCTCATTTAGCTCATTTGTGTGACCTGATGTACTTTCATAATGCGGAGAGTTGTAATAGAAACATTCAGGTTGAAATGAACAAATTACACTCAGAAACATGTATGAAAGCACCAGAAGAAATGACAAGATAAGAAGGGACAAAAGAATGGCTTGACTTGACAGCACCAGCAGGTCATTGAGATCACAGTCAGATTCTTGAAACACACAGACTGGGAAAACAAAGGACAGCCTAAAACTAAAGATAGACAACTCACAGGAGAAAGAAGGACAGGTAGTCAATCAACAACATTGCTTAATGACTCATGGACCTGGGTCCCTGAAGAGTACAAAAGGCACTTCCAAAATGAGCACATGGTCACCCAGCAACAAGAATGCAGGAAACATGATGGTGACTCCAAATCTGGCATCCTTTGTCCTCTGTTTCACCACAGATAATCCTGGTTGGACTAGCCAGACATACACATCTTCATCCTTGTTACAATGTGGGTATGGAAAAGAAGTATGAAAGACTAACTAAATGAAATCTATAGGAGAATGAGCGTGAGTGACTGAAATCAGTTTTGTTTGAAATAAAATCACCTCCCCCTTCTATACAGTCTGACATTTAGCTTTGCTATATTCATTTTACATCAGTAGCTGCTCCCAGTTGATTATTTAAAAATTTCAATAAAACCTAATAGCGTGTGCTTACAGAAGAATGTCAAACAAAAGAGTGAGCTATTTAGGGAAGTGAGGACACAGCAAGCTTGAAATAGCTTGCCTTTTTGAGGCAATACTTTTTTTCCCCTTTTGCCCAAAGGAAGAGACTTGGCACACTTACAGTTTCTGCCGTTAGACCAATAACTTCTTACTTCATGGTTCACAAAGAAGAAATAACTGTTAGAACAAGTTAGTTTCTCAAAACTAGCCCCGAGTATGAAATTACAGGAAATGTCCTAAATGTTTTTGTACAGTGATACATGCACAACTGTGCTAATATGAGCAACCTGAACAGAGGGAGGCCAAGAAAATGAATATTTCTGTTTACCTGAATACATGAGGCTTAGAAACCATATTTCAGATGCAAAGCATGAATTTCAGATTAAAAAGCCCTGCAGATTTCATGGCTTCTCAGAGTGCTACTGAAAATTTTAAATTCAATGGAAAGAAAAAAGACAGAATCATTTGCAGAATCATTTGCCATAGTCAATGTTGTTATTGTTAATACTAGCAGCAGTAGTTTAAAAATTGTGGGATATTTGGTACCGGTGACCTGTTCTTTCCCTGTGTAGCCACCGAGTCATGCCAATGATTGTTCTGCTAAATGCAAAGGATAAATTACTGCAGTATCATTTATTATGAGGTTATTTGCTCAAAACATTTCCAAAGGGAAACATTATTCCAGTATTTTTATCATAAAAGACATGATTAAATAGGACAAAAGGGCTGACAGTAATGTACTGGGATGGGACTTAGGATATCACATTACTTAGAGTGTCAAGTCATGGCACCTATCTTGCCAGTTTCCCCAGCTATAAAACAGCGATACTATTCACTACAGATACTAACTTTAAAAGAAAAGTTCAAGGTAAGCTGTTTGCGTTACGGATGTTCTTGCTATGAAATTATTATGTTTCCAGGGACACAAAATGGATAGTTTCAAAGCCATAATATCTGCAAATAAGAACATGTTACTTACCCATGTCCTTTCCCCTCTTTCTCAGTGAAATGTGGCTTCAGACTGTCAAAAGTAAATCCTGTCCAAAACAGTCAGTTTCTGCTGTTGAACCTATCTCATGGTTACAAATGAGAGCAGCCACCATTCTCTTACAATGGAAAGCACTTGTCTTCTTGTACAGCTAGAAAAGTTTCATTTGCCTCATTCATAAAAAGAAACAAACAAGGCAGCTTTAATGTTTTAAGTCTTCTTTAAATCTACAATGAGACTCACTTAACTCTCTAAAGTGCAAATATAGGCTGATCTATTGCCTCGGAAATAGTCCTCAGAAAGTCCCTTGGTTTGATTATCGTGTTTCTTGCTCACCAATCTCTCCCCAAATCCTGTTCACTCTTTTTACTCCAGTCAGACTCAGATTCAGTCTAGTTTGGGAACTAAATGGATTATACTCTATTTTAGCCATAGTCATGCATTCCAAACTGACTGGATGCTTTATTGCTGGAGGAATTCAAAACAAGCACAGGATGGCCTCAAAGCTAAGCAAGATGCCACACTGGTGGCCCGGAATGTCTTCCATCTGATTTGAAACTGAGAAAAGTTGTGTGGCTGTGGGTAAAGATGAGCTACAGAGGCAGCACTTGTGTACAGTGCTAGATTCTGCAGAACAGGTTTGGTTAGTTTAGGTTAATGCTATGCCAGTGACTGGGGAGAAAACCTTCTCAAAACCGTGATACAGTGTTTGTAGCCCCATATACTGTGGGCATGACCTGTTCCTTGGCACTCATAGATTCCAAAGAATTCTCTTTCAGAGACAGCATCAGACACAGTTATCCACTATGGAATATACAATGAACTCCTAACTATCTAGTTACAGCCCTTCTAAACCTCCAAGCGCCTGTCTGACTGCGTCTGCTGCAAGAAAATAGAGTAAGTAAAGGGACAGAGATGCACGATACAGCTGTGGGGAGCACCTAGGAGAAAAAGGACTGCTGGTGTGAGAGGAGGTGTGGATGGTAACCACTGCTTCTGGGAGAAGCATCCCTTACTCCCGCAGTAGTTGCCACCCCTGACAGCAGGGTCTATCCTGCTTGGCAGCAGTAACAACTGTTGTGACTTTTCCAGCACTCTGATGCAAAAAAAGACGGCATCTTGCTGACTCCCCAGCACCCTCTGTCCTTGGCAGTTTCCTACTTTGCTGACTGTTAGAGCTGGACCTGAAGTCCAGCTCTAACCAGTCCACTGCCAAAGGAGCTGGCAAACTGTGGAATGTTACCTGAAACATCCTAGTAATACACAGCCACAGTGTATAGCACTACATGATTTTCTGCTAAAAGGAGAAAATGTCTAGTTATGAGTCAAAGGATTTGTGGACAGAGATGCAAGCACTTAGTTCCAGGTGAAGTACTGCTTTAAATTCTTAGGACAAATTCAGCATTGCCAAAATACCAATGCTATTCTAGTGGTACTGTTGCTGTAGCTGTAATGGTCCAAGATTACACAGAAACAGGATCCGCAGGGTGAAACAGTCACTTATTAGGCCAGCAGATGCAACTGGAAAACATGGAAAAGCTATGGGCACATGAGTTTTCTTACACTAGGTCTTGCTAATTCTATTTTAGAAAGCATGTTGTATTTCAGTACAGGAATTGAAATATGGTATTTATATATATGCTGATGCTGTACTTTTTTACTCACCATCTCCTCACTTTTCTTGCTTGATTTGGTCTTCGATTCTCTTAAAGCTTCCGATTCCTTTGTCCCAGAACTTTTTTTTCTCTCTCTCTCATATTCCTGCCAACCATCCCCAGGCTAGGGATTCCCCCAATTACTCCTCCTGATGATATTTCCTCAAACTTCATTCTCCTCTTCCTCAGTTCTACTCTTCTTGCACTTTAATGAATAGAAAACCATCATTCTGGTTCAGTTTTCTCCATCTTTGACTCATCCCTAGTTTCCTTCATTTCTGTGATCTTTTTTCCTCTTGTAGGGGAATATTTCTTCCATGAAAAAAATTTCAGAGTGTGTGGTTTTCCTCTTCCCCTTAGCCTAACTTTCCTACTTTACTCCTGCCTAACTTTCCATCTTTAATTTCTCTTTTGTCTCAAACATATGAATTTTTCCATCTTCCTCTCCACTTCCTGCTGTGCTCCATCCCAATTCCTGATCTCCTTAGTTCTGCTCCTTAGTCTTTCACACTTCTTTGGCTTCTCTCTAATAACAATATTCTCTTCCATCTCAAACAATTGATTCTGCTTGCCTTTCCATCATTTTCCTTGAGATTATCAGCTCACTGAGCGTGCTATTTACGAGTCCCTTGCAAGTTCACTTCATACACTCCAGTGCTATCCTTTCTTATTATAGATTCCACCCATTAGATTGTTGTGCAGCCTCTCTTTGCAAGATTTCCAATGTGCCCGTTTTTATCCATCTACACAGCTAAACATCTTGTCCAGGGTCTCATTATTTTACATCTCATTATTACACCATTCCTTTTTATAGGATGAACAAATACATTCTTGTGGGCTGAGCTGAGCAAATGCTTAATTAACAAATAAAAAAAATTTGCATTAATAAAAAATAGAACAGGAGATACTAAAAATTGTCACCATTTTATTGACAGTGTATTCTCCCTGCTGCATCAAGTTCAATTCTTTTTCCTTTATATCAAAAAGCACACAGAAGAAATTGAACGAGTTTCAGAAATGCATCACATATTCAAACTAAGATATCAGCATGAAAAGAGACTGAAGTCTGAAATTATGTAATTTGGAGGATTATAATATCATATCATAAGACATGATATTCTAGAGGAATACAAAGCACTGAACAACAAAGTGAAGCAAAGCCATGGGTATCTTTTAACCCCAACAATGTAAGAACTAGTGGATCTTAAATGAAGAAAGGAAATATTTAGAACATTGTTTACACAACTCATAATTAGCGTGTGAAACTCATTGCTCTAAGGTACAAAAAAACCAATGAACTTTAATGGATTCTAAAAAAGGAGGCAGCTTTTCTCTGCACAAGAAAAAAGATGTGGTTATTTTCAGGTCACTTATGTAAATTCCATCTTTCAGGGAACAAGTACCCAAGTGACTGAATGTAGGACAGATTTTCCCTTCACAAGATAATCGAGAAAGACTGCTGTGGGACTTCCTGGTGATTCTTGTGAACTGGCTTATACTGGCAGAAACAGGAATCTCAACTGATGCAACACTGGACAGCTACAGTGCTAACACCTCTCTGTTTCTATGTGAAACATTCTATTTCTTCTTTGAAATGAGCAGTTCTTAAGATGAACATGACATGCAAGAAGTCTGCAGGCTTGTGTGTCATATTAGTCAGGAACTTGGTAACCCTTCACCATAGGACACAATGCAATGTTTATTCACTCTAAGTCAGTCACAGCAATAAAGCAAGGCAAATGAGACTGAATCAACACTGGACGCAGAATACGTAGCTTCCCTGCTAAGGCCCTCTCTACATCATACAGTTCAGCGTCAAGTACCGAGAGTAAGCAACAGGGGGAAAAAGTGTCATTGTCACAGCTTTGACATCAAAATAAATTTCCCAAGGACAGCTCAACTACACACATATATATTATCCTTGACAAATGTGCCTTCAGTCCATTCTTAATCTCCATGGAAAAAATGATGTAACATTTTTACAACCAACCTAAAGGTCTAGCTGAGTACTTTTCTTCACTGCCAACATTTTTATTTTATGCTTCACTTTAGTGTCTTTAGTCAAAGACTAAAGTTTTTAAGACCATGATTCCTCAACTGGTCTCCTCTTTCTACAACCACTTTTCACCTTTTTCAAAAATCATCATCATATCTCTGCAGTTGTCTGTTTTAGACTGATCCTACTTTATCCTCTAATTTTTTTAAGCTCTCCATTCTCTGTATTCTGGACATTATCCAGCTGAGGTTAGCCCAGGGCTAACATAGTACTTCAGCTGAAGTCTTACTAACAACAGAAAGAGCATATTTAACAAACATCAAAGCTCCAAGGCAGCTTTTAGTGGTGCTTCAGTCACTATGCCCTTCTAGTTTGACAGTGATCCATTGAAACAATGCAGCATTTGTTTTTTTACGAGTTTTGCAGCTAACTAGTAGAAATCTTGTGTAATCATTGTTTCCAAAGTGCAGTTACGAAAATACCTTGTGGTATCTTGTTGCAAATCAAAGCCAGTATGTATGATAGCTGCCGCTCCTTACTTGTCCTCTGGTGTATTGGTCTGTCAAGGAAAAAAAATTAGATGGGCTTGACTTCTTGGCAACTCCATGCTAGCTGTTAATCATCTTCTAGATGCTAACAAGTTTATCTATTTCAGTATTTTCCAGGAATTGACACCAAACTACTTGATGTCAACTATAATTTCTCAGCTCTTTCTCATACCTCTTGCCCCATTTTATACATAGATACTGTGCTTGCCCATTTCTGATCTTATGAAATTTCTGCCCTTCAAGTTCTTCAAGGTAAGCACTAACATTCCTGAGATTGCTTCAGTCTCTTCTCCTCATTGTAGATAAGTGAGATGAAGTAATAATAAAATGAGACAAAATACCTTATTCAAATCTGTGTAAGTGTAAGGAAATGGAAGTTCCTGTATAAGGAATGAGAGAGAGAGATCCATGATCAAATTGCTAGAGGGCTGATACATAAAATGAAGAATTAGCCTGAAAAAAAAGAAATACTGTGAGGCCATGCTAACAGATTCATTTTCTTTGTATCTATAAAATGTCCTATATGTGCAGATCAAAGTATTTTAACATTTATTGTTGTGTCTTTATAGTCAGAAACTAGATGACTAACCACCATAGAAGCATAAATTATAGTTGTAATTTGTACCTGCTACAAAATAAGCATTTTATTTTATGAGGATGAAGTTTCTCTTTGTGCAGGGAGAGTTACCACTTGACATGCACTCCTCAGAGCGATTCAGCATTCAGTGGTTTATCAAGTTAATAGTAGCTTACATTATATTTACAGCATTAATACTATTAGTATAATTCAGAGAGACTCTAAGGAGGGGCTGACACAAAGGCATTACTGTGGTGATCCCCCAAAAATGACTGATGAGGTAAATGAAAATTTTGGGGTTTTTTTCCAGTCTTATGAGTACACTCATAGGGAGGGAACCCTATGAATTTTATTATGAATATATACTTTTATTGCATGAATACTCATCTGTGGATCATACTGGGAAAAGATACTAATTCATACTGACTCAAAAAATATCCCTTCCCAAGTGATGCATCATTGTATGTGAAATTCTGGATTCCAGGTATGCAATTAAATGCTGTACTTTTCTAAGCATCTCAGTCAACCCTCTGGATAAATAGCCTGAATTGCATAAGTGCAATGTCTTAAAACCCATGAGCTAATATATGGTCACTAGGAAGTTTACATGCCCACTGGTATGACTTACCTGCCTCACCCACCTAATGTGATTTATAATTGGTTTGAACATAAGGAGAGGCCTAAAGTTTTCTCTATAAATGCTGCCACACAACCAGAGCTTGAAGTCTTATCATATAGCCCTACAGTTGCTCACAGAAATACAAAGTCCAAGGCACAGAGGAGCAAGGAAGCATGGCTGGTAAGTAAAAAAAAAAAAAAAAAAAAAAAAAAGAGAAAAGGAAAAAAAAAAGAAAAAAAGTCTCTTTGTGCATAAGGAATGGGCAACTGAATAATGTACCATATGTTAGCTTTCTCTGTGGGGTTATGTTTTGTAAAGGGTTCTGAATTGTTGGAGTACACTAGATTTTGAGATTATGAATAGGTTGTTTCAGCATTTTTCTTTCCTGAATTTTCCAAAAGACACAAACAAGGAAAAGAAGATAATCCATCCATTATCATGCTGGACTTAAATATTATAAAACTGCAAATAGAGCAGAAGTTACGGCAAACTGCAAACCATCTTTTAGCATGAAACTTAATGAATCAGGGAGTAGTTCAGGTAAGAATGAATCGTGTGTTAATGGGAATATTTGTGCCAAGAATAGAGTACAGGCTAGATTCCTTCCTGTAGATTCAGAGTCAGCAAACTGCAATACCATTTTAACTATCTGTTAAAATTGGTGTGAAAGGCAAAGGCACTTCAAAATACAGACAAAGCAAGCAGATGTCCAGCAGTGAGGTCTTAGAAGGAAAGATACTAAATTAATACACTTTAGCAAGGTTGGCCATGTTCTCGCTTAGGCCTGACTTGCTGGGACCTCTGTAAAAATGTATAGTAAGGCCTGAGTGCAGATGACGCCACTTTACCTCTTCTAGGCATAGAGCTCCTGCTGTGCTGGCTTTATGTGACATAGGCTTGAAAAGCTCAGGAAATTAATAAAAAACAACCATCCATAGAGCAGAGGCTTGAGTGAAGAAATGACAGGCATTGTTTTTCCCTCATGGAGGTTAAAAGAGGCATGGTTACCCCATTCTCACAGTTTTAGGAGAACTGATTGCATGAACTCTTAGGACACAAGTGTTCCTCCATACAATATTATTTGAAATAATTAATGTTATTGACCTCATCTACTTGTGCTAGCATCCCTCAACAGCGTCTGCTGTTTGCCTGGCCTGATGGTGCTTAGTTAATGACTATCTCAATGCATCTGCTAAGTGTAATACCTTCTAAATGTTTACCTTTTTAAGAGCAGAACATAGGCTGGGAGGGAATCAGGTGCATATGATGGGCATAAGGCTATTGATTCCCTCATAAATCTCCTCCACTGAGCAGAGCTTAAATAAATGGCAAAACACAATTTGATAGGTCAAGCTGAAAGATCGGACTGAGTAGAAAAATCCTTCTTTCTAACAAAAGAACTATACAGTGAAGTGGACAGTAAAAACCTTCATCTACAGCAATGGGGGAAAAACCACAAACCAATTGTTTCTACATTGTACCACTTCCTCTTAAGCAATGATTTGCCAATAATCTAGCCAAGACATTTTAACAAGGTGATCCCTAAAAACTTCCTCTTTAAAAACTGTCATACACCATTCTGTCCTTCTAAACCACAATTTTCTCACTGCACAAAATGGAAGAAACAATAGCAGCATTTAACAAACAAACTGGTATTTGCTGATCATGGTCAGCACTTGCTTGTGAAATACCTAGGGCCCAAGAAATATCCAAGCTCAAGTTCAGTTGGAGATGTCGAAAGTGCCCGGGGATGCTCCTCACAGTGCCATGCACAATTTTAATGTAAAAAACTGTGAGGATCTGTGTGTAGGTGTGTGTGCACATAACTGTTTTCACTACCTCTCTCTCTCTCCTCCACTCTCCTCCTGCCCCCCGACACACACATCTGCAAATATACACAATTTTTTCCCCAAAAGTTTTTATGCACACATGGCCCAACCTCTAATGGATCTACTTGAACAGAAGCCAGAAGGTGGTATGTAAAGAAAAGGGAAAAGCACCTAAAAAGATCCTGTAAATCTGATAACGTGATTATTTTTTTTTTAAGGGTTTTGGTAGTCTGCAGCACACTACTGCTACTAAGGATTCATCAATTTCTTTCACAGTCTCACACTCAAAAGAATTGTCTCAGCTTTTGTCTGTCACTTTTAAGCTTCACTATCATTACAACTAAGGCATGAGTCACATATGCAAGCATCTTGTTTGTGTATTAGAATTAAGAACACTTGCCCACAGAATGGGACAACGTGTTGGATTCTTAGATGAAATGAGCAGAGGGATGTAGTGATGGGAGCTTGCAAAAAGGTATTCTTTGCGGATGAGTGTGCAGCGGTAGCTAGAAGTTAAAACTTCCAAATAATGTCTTTACTCCATTCCAATGGAAGAGATGTGTGCATAAGTGGGAGAGGTAGGAAAATACATTTAAATATAATAGGCTCTAAATAACAGGTTGTGTGTGACTATGTGCGAGCTGTCTGGGGATCCTAGCATAGCTCATCCCAGTCTCTGCGCTGTCAGTTTGGCTTATGCCTGTACTGGTCCCATGGTAGTTTTTGAAGTTCACATATTAGTACATGTCACTACTACGTCACTGTCAGACTCCCTTCTGGAATGAGCTATCTCATCTGGAATGAGCCAGGATCCCAAAAGAAGGTCTGAGCCCAGCTAACAGGGTAGCCTACTTTACACAGACAATATGGGAGCTGACACTGCCAAGTCTGGCTGCCTTTAAAGTCTGGCTGTTGGGAGAACTTCAGAAACAATTAGGAACTTCAGGAAGGCTTCAGGCTGCAGCGGGCTGCAGGCTTCCATTCAAAATGCCCCTGCTATTTGGGGCATTGTGAATGGAAAATGAAGACAGAAAATAAAAAATGTGTCTTGGACAACATATAGGGCCCAGAAGAGATCTCAGCCAAATGTTTTTCCATATGGACTTGACCAATCTACATCAGGGGGTTCTAGTCCTGAAGAGTGCTGATGCGAGTCAGTCCATAACACTGTTTTAGGGGCCCAGGACTCTCCCTAGTGTGGTTCATAAATACAGTATAGCTGTAGAAAAACACTTAACTTTCTGTATCTAGGATAGCAGGAGTGGGTTTTGCTGATGAAATTCCTTGCTTAATTATCCAACAAGGGAATGCAAAGGGAAACAGAATAGCCCAAACTTCTCAAGGTTCTGAGGTGGTCCCCAGTGAGTCATGGCCATATGGTTGCAGCATGGTGCTTTAGGGGTAGGCAAGGAAGAGCTGCGCTCAGAAAGAATAAAGGAGCAGATAGGCTATTCTGGGGACTGATTTCCCATCCTGAAACAAAGGCACAATTAATAATAGGTGACATTTAATAGAATTCAAGTGTCATTGCGGATTCATGCAGAGTTGGTGGGGAAGAGAACAACAATGCAAAAAAGGAGAGAAAGTAATACTGAGGGGAATTAGTCTGTTACAAAAGATGTCCTTCATTGTTCAATGCTGAACTCTCCATCCTATATATTAATTTCTTTAACACAGTTACTGGAGTGAGGGAAGAAATCTGGGTATCACTCGAAAAGGATGTCATGAGTTATATGACTGAACTGGTTTGCAAAAGATGATTCTGATATAGCTTATGCTGGGTACATGATCAAAATACTAAGATGGCTTAGAGCTTCCTTTTTCTGAGATCCAAAAGAATCTTCTCTTGCTATCCACCAGAGTTTCAAGCACCTACCTGTGCAATCCTTACATTTACAGCCACCATACAAGCTCTGCAAATACTACTTGGCTTACAGGAAGCTGTCTGGGTCAGATGCATTCTGCTTGACTAGTATTCTGGCTAGTGTTAATATTTCTCATTAATTCAACCCTCATTCTCAACCTTCACCTGTAACGTTTAATCCAAAGGTCCAGTATGTATCATTCATCCGTTTTACAAACAAAGCACACAAGAGGCCTGCAAGGCAACTTAGCCAGAGATGGGAATAAACACCAGAAGCTGATGCAATAGACGCAACTTGTTCTTCTTGCCATAGTGTCTTCCAGAATAAATGGACTGTATCTGCTTTTTGGCACATGCTGTTTATAACTATACTATCATACCATCAAATACCAAAACCAATTATGCCATTGACCTATAGGACAATGATATTCAGCACACTATTGCTGTCACACAAAAAAAGGTGAAACGTGACCAAATAAGTATCAGCAGCTATTTGGTGAATAATCAATGAGTTTTTTTTTTTTTCCTTTCAACAGTAACTAATCTTTCTATCAAAGAGAAATGGTTTGCTACATATCTAAGGATAGGCTGAAATCTTAAAGCAAATTTATTCTGAAAATTGTTAGTGTGTCATTTAAGAGAATTTAAAAGTATGGGTAGAAGAGTGTAGCTTAACATCCGAAACCTCTAAAGTTTGGACTTAGCATTTTAAAATACAATTCTAAGAAATTTTAAATTTAAGAATTAAAGTCCTATCATTTTAAAATCACAATTAGGCTTTGTGTGTGATAGAACTATGGTCCCTCTTATGATTGCATATTATTAATGAACAGAGATTCAAAGCAGCAGTCTGAATTATACACAGTTAAAAACTGTTCCTTCTAGTAACACTTTTTAATAGGAAATATGAAAAAAATATGTCTGTATAAGAAATGGGTTGGGCAAGTTCTGATTCTAGAATTTCCAAACGTGATCCAAACCTCAAAAAAGAACAACTTGGGCTTCTGAATACTAAGCCCAGCCAATTAAAACTCTGCATTTGAGAAGGTGTATAGCTGTGGCTAGTCCAGCTTAATGGATATCACTCAGAGGCATCCTTAAGACTGCATCGAGTACATCAAATTTTACAGGTCGTTTCATAAAAGTATCAGAATTAGTCTCTCTTTCTTAACAGAAAGTGGAGCCACCTGCAAAGCATAAGCAAAAATTACTCTCCTTGAAATTAAGTGAAAGATTTTTATGCACAAATCGGCATTGCCAGTTGCACGTTCACAGATACCCTATCAAAAAAACAGTAGTGTACCGGTTGAAAACAATGATAGCTATTTTATCACAAGTCACAATGTACTTGCCTATCCTCTCTGTAGTGTGTCATGCAAATATGACATGGAGTGATTGTCTATTTAATGTTGTTAAACAGTGATTATGTGATAAATGAAAAATCAGTTCTTTAAATTTGGCCTGATTAAATCTGGGGCAGAGGCAATAGCTTGCTCATTGTTTTGCAATTACTACAATGCAGTGGAAACTAAAAAAGCAGCTCCAGGAAAACAATGCATTCACTGAATTAATTTAAAGAAAAAGTCACTGTAAATATTGCTCATGAAGTATTCCAAATTAAAAACAATGTGGGTGAGAAGGAGTTCTGCTATTCCTATAATTTTATCACTATAACAGAAAGAAAAGCAACTAAATGCTGAAATTCTTAGAAATATAAATACATTAAGAAACTCTTAACAAATGGCCAGCCTGTTAAGCTGGGGAGCAAAGAAGGCTATTCAAGCTCCACCCCCACAGGAAATATTGCAAACGGGCAACTTTACACTTAGACTTTTAAAGAAGTGAAAGGCATCAGCCATTCCTTGACCAACAGAAGTAGAGAAGGCCATTCAGAGGAAAGCTCCAGAATCTGCTTATACAGGACGTATTGATCAGATATGGGCCAAGGTGAGCACGGGGGGAAGCCCCTTCTGTGGCGCTCTGTGTTATTTTCTTACATCCATACCTCATATTCAGTTCTGTAATGGACACTGAAAGATCACTACTTCTCTAAAGAATTTTGATCCAAGAAAAAAAGGGAAGAGGAAATTCTTTCATCAAGAGTTAGGAGAAGAATTTTCACAGGAATTGCATTTTTTCACTTATTGTGCGCATAGGACAAGCAAGCTTATCAGAATGAGATTTGGGCAAACAGGCATATTATCTGATGTAAAAATGTTGTATTTTGCAAACAAGAAGGAAGGGAAAGCCTGCAGCTATTTGAAATTGTCAGACAAGTGCAAATGAGAGACTGATAAATCTGACATAAGAAAAAAGAAGCAAAGCAGAACTTGAAGAAGGTATCATTGCAAAGGCTGAGGGAGGCTACAATGAGCAGAGAAGGTTGACACCTGGAGTTAAGGCAGAGAGAATACCAAAATTTAGGGTTGGTTTTTTTTTGGTGGTTTGTTTGCTGCAGTGAGGTTTGGGGTTTTTTTTGCTTACATGCTGATATTTATACATACGCAAATTGACCAGTTTAATAATTATTATAAATGGTCCCATGTTGCTTTTCCAACCTTGCCAGATAACTCCTGTCTTTCTAAAGAAAAATATCCCCCACCCTTCAGCTTGTTCTACAATAGATGTGCTACATTGCTAAGTTTCTGAAGATGGGTTTTTTTTAAAGTAGGTACGTTCCTGAAAAATCAAAGTATGTGCTGCTCGGCTCACTACTGTAAAAAAAGATGTTCCCCCATTTGAACTGTGACTACATTGCTAAGACTACTATTTCAAGGCTTGCCTAAACTTGATAAACTTAAGATCATGCTGCAAAAAAATCTTTACACTAATAAATCTGGTTGAACATGGGATAATGATTTTTTACTCAGTAATAGCACAGGGCAGCTGTGTTCCACTACTAAGGACTACACTCCGACTCTTTCCTATTCTCCCACTTGCAGGGGGGATGGAGAATAATAAAAATATTTTTAAAAAGCACACAGTGGCCTTAGGAAAAACAATAATGTCTTTCTTCTTCTGTACTTCTGCACTTCATTTAAACCATTGAGCTATCTTCTACTAGAGGATGCTCCATAGGCTCTGATGATGTCAGAGCCAAACCAATCTCAGATGCCTATTCTTTGGCCTCTGACTGAAGCCATAGTTCACATGCAAGAGCTTTCTGCAACATGTTATTTCGCATGGATTATTTTAGTAGTGTTCTCTTTCCAATTCTGCCATCTCTCCCACTGCCAAATGACAGCCCCGTGTCCATCAACATATTCTTGTTAGGTGCTTCCAACAGATAGCAGCTGTCAGTCGTATCAGAGGTACAGGACACATAAATGGGGCTAGAGATCACATGTCATGGTTTAAAATGCAGAAGTGTTTCTCAGCTCAATCAGGTTTCTTTATTTCTTACCCAGAGGCAGCAAGGCTGTGCTTCGGTTAGTATAACGCCATGTCTTGGAATGGATGACACCTTGAAAGAATTCCCTGAGTTCAGCCAGATTCTTTATCCAAGTAACTCACAAGTATTCAGTTCTCTCAGGGTTCTCTCCTCTTAAATGCCTTTCCGATTTTTCTTTAGTACCGGATATATTACTCCTTCTATATTTATTTATGCAGATAATCTCTAACAGTCTATGCAAGGTGGAGTCTCTCTCTCTCTCAAAAAAAGCTCACAAGTAAATGATTTCTATTTTTGGTGGAAACCTCACATGGGTACTAGTTACCTGTAGAAAGCAACACGCAATTCTTGAGAGTGTGTCTGTGCTCCTTCTCCTTGGATGTACCCTCAAGTTTTCTTGCACTTCTCACTTTTTCATAGCTGCAACGCAGCCAAGTACCAACTGGCACCTGAAAGAAAATGCAAGAGATCACCACACAAGTAAATTTTCTAGCAAAGAGTTGATTGTGAGGAGAGGACAGGCCTTCATTGTCACCTTCAATGGAACAGAACAGCCTGAGCAAAACTTAACATTCATCGCAGAAACAGGTATGGCTCCCAACTTCTTTCACAGAAAGAGTAATGCTGCCTTGTGACATTCTTTTGGCCTGATATGCACTATAGGGCAGTAAGATAATACCTCAGAGCCAACACGCTGGGTCACATAGCCATGGAAGTGTTTGAGGTGTTTGTTGTATTACTCCCATCTCAGCTAGCAGTGATAGCTTCCTTCAGTTTCCAACATATGGCACAAATTCATCTGAGGGGAGGGTTATATCCCTGCTGAGTTTGTTGATGACTAAACCTCTATTTCAGCAAGCTGAGGAAAAAAATGGTTTTTTTAATTTTCCTTAAAAGGTCCAAAACCCTCAAAGCTGGCTAAGACCCAGGCCACATTTGGTATCTCCAGCACAGTGAGCAAGGAGAGCTGGAGTGCAGTTCTACAGTCTACCAGTTCCAACTCTGTGAGCATCTCCATTTCCAGCCCACCTAATGCTGTCATTGGACGTTACAAGCTGAGTGTTCAAAGTACTTCAAGTGACAGCTCCTCTCCAGCAAGTCTTGGCACTTTTGTTTTGCTCTTTAACCCTTGGTCTTCAGGTATGAACATGTCAAATTTCCCCTGAAATAAGTAAGTTTCTTGTAACTTCATTAATATTCGCAGCTTCTCCATTTAATATGGGGGCTGAACATTCATGACATAATATATCTGTGAGAAAAGAAAAGAGTTTAACAGTTTCTTAGGACCTTCTGGTACATAAAATCAGCTCTGTATCATGTACTTACTGCAGAACTCCCTGCCCTAAAATATTAAGTTCTGCTTTTGCCAGAGCTTCCCTACTTCTGCACAAGTTTAGAAGAGCGTGTCTGGTCTTTTGTAGAACCAAGAAAAGAGTCATATCTACCAGCTGCCATCTTGTCCCAGATTTGACAGAGTCATACCTCTGTCTTCACTCAGACACCCCCAACCCCCGTCTCTAATTATAGGAAATCCTGAGTTTCACGATCTGTTTATAACAGCAAGAACAGCAAAGAGTGGATATCTGCAAGCATTCTTATTGACGGAGACCAAGGCTCCTGAGGTTTTGTTTTATTTTGCCTGCTGTGGTTGTACATACCTCTTGTTTTGGCTTTTCAGGTGATGATGTGTTCATGCCTAACAAGGCTGAGTGTGATGAATATGTGCTAGAAGAGTTTGGCATCATTTTTGCGGGCAATAAAAATCGTATCAACAGCTTTGGATGGAACTTTGGCCAGGTAAATGCAGCACTGAAATGTTAGACAGTGTTGGGTGCTCTGGTTTTCACATGAACTGGGTGACCAGGGCTTGTTTGCTTTTTCCAGTTCATCACATATGCCTCTGAAGAGCAGGAGTCTGGTATTGAAATCAGAACTCATGCCAAGCCCTGTTATACTGATTAATATGAGGATTTGTAATTGACTAGTCAGTGATATGACCTAGGACTCGGAGGTGCAGCCACCAGAAACCTTAGTGTGTGCTGGGTAGTAAAGTACTGTAGCAATGCTGAGAGGCAAAGTCCTGGCCTTAAGTCCATCGATTCCAAGTTTTTAAAAGCTCTTTGAGTTCTAATCTTCACAGGTTGTTGAGGCTGCATTTTTATATGGTAATATAAAATCACTTCATTTAGTGATTTAAAAAAAATTAAACACTTATATGGCTTTACTTATCCCAGTTTTCAGTAGAGTAATCTGTGTTTCCAAAATACTAACTTATTTCTATAATATAGTTTCAAGAAGATATTCTCAATATTTGCCTTTCCATGCTGGATCGAAGCTTAAACTATCGTCAGGATCCTGCCACAGATGTATCTCACCGAAATGACCCCAAATATCTGGGCCGTGTTCTCAGTGCAATGGTAAGCAACATGTTCAAAAAGTCCAAACTACTAACTGTTCTTTTAAAGTAGTTAGTGAAAGTAAGTATGAAGACACTTCTCAGAAAATTTTAGGCCACTGTTTGTATGCACCAGAAACATGGGCCAGAGAAACACCTAGGTGGTTGTCTGATCTGAGCATGCTAGATTTATCTCATCTGTGGTATTTCTGATACTTACCACTTTGATACCCAGTAGTCAAACCGAAAGTATAAGACATGGGGTGGTATGTTGAAGGACCAGTCCCTTGGAGGTCTTTAGTCCAAACCTCCCATTTGAAGTGGAAGTAAAGTGGTACTAGATCAGCTCAGCCATGGATTTGTCAGGCTGCCTTGAAAATCTCCAAGGATGCAGGTTTCATGGCCTCTCTGGGTGACCGGTCCAGAGCTGCACTACCCTCTTAGTGAGGAACTTTTCTCTTATGTCAAATACAGTTTTCCCAAGCTATAACTTTCTGCTGTTGCCTCTTGTTATATAACCTGCCAGAACAGAGAAAAGTTGGACTCTGACAACTTAGTCTGTTCCATTCGAGTAGTTGTAAGCTACTATTACATTCCCCTTATCCCCTTCTTAACCAGACTGAACTAGCCCAATGCTCTCAACTTCTCCTTGAAGATTGTGTTCCATGGCCCCTGACCATCTTGGTAGCCCTCCCTCCTGGGCCCTCTTCAGTGTCTCAACATCCCCTTGAACTGAGGGACCTGAAACTGTAGACAGGACTCTTGGCACAGCCTCAGTAGGGATAATTAAAGTGGGTTAACAGCTTCCCTCTATCTCCTGGTCACACTTTTCCCAATGTAGCCTAGCGTGGGCTTTCAGTTTACGACAAGAGAGCACTGTTGGCTCAAATTCAATCTGGCATTTGCTGTAACTCCCAGACCCCTTTCAGATGGGCTGCCACTCAGCCAGCTGCTTCCCAGCCTGTACCAATGCATGGGGTTATTCTACCCCAGGTTCTGAAATCTACACCTTTTCTTCCTGAACTTCATGAGTTTCTATTGACACTGTACCCAAGATTTACCAGGTGACTGTGCCCCATTTGTTGTGTCAGCCACTTCCCCTAATTTAATGTAAATTTGCTGAGGGCTCACTACATCGTGATCCAGGCACACTCTGAAAGCTTAGCTGCATGATATGCTTTGATGATGACATTCAATGATACAATGGTAAAGTTGCCACCTCACATCAGGAAGGTTCACTGAAAACTGATGTTTGCCTTCTTGCCTGGTGCTACTGTACTTGGGTGCGAGAAATAGTGATTAAATGCTCTCCATTTCTTGAGAGGACACATATTTCATTTCCCTGAAAGGATAAGGCTTCTTCCTGAAGACCAGCTGCATGAAGCAGTGACTTCTGTCCACTAAAATGTCATTCAAGGCTTTTCTCCCCTACTGCTACTACATCTGTTGTAAACTCTTAATTTATCTAATCATAAATTTAGTGAATATTTTTACAGGTCAACGCCAATGATGACCAAGGGGTGCTACTAGGAAACTGGAGTGGAAATTATGACGGTGGGAAAAGTCCAAGCAGCTGGACTGGAAGTGGTGAAATCCTGCAAAACTGGAAGAAATCAGGATTCAAACCTGTTAGATATGGACAATGTTGGGTTTTTGCAGCAGTATTGACTACAGGTATGTTTTATGTCATGCACATAATGGACACTGCACAGATTCTGTTAAAAGAAGCACTAATAATACTTCCTACATGAAAGTCTTTCAAGACATTAGTATGTTATATGAAACTTTATATTCCAGAAATACTCCTTTCTTACTATGGTTTTCTATTTGCTCTTTAGTGCTTAGATGTCTGGGGATTCCCACTCGTACAATTACAAACTTCAGCTCTGCCCACGATGCAGATGGAAATCTGCGTGTGGATGAGTTTTATGATGCGTCTGGAAATCATTTGGACAGGGCAGCTGACAGCATATGGTAAGGCTCTATGATATTTAACAGTAGGACCTATCAATGCCTATAGAGTCTTCAGGGGTAGAGTACAGATTCTAATGACAAATGCTTTGTTACCTTCTTAAAAATTGCCTTAAAAACAATTACACACACAGAAGATCAATAAAAAAATACTACAAAATAATACTAAAAAACTTGCTGTTTTCACTCTTTCTCAGTTAAACAGAGAACTGTGACATGACTTGCAACACCTAATTGAAGCCAGGGCAGGCAAAGTCACAGTTACGATGCCACAGATGACTGCAAATTTGTGATATTACACTGGAAATATCAAACAGTGGGACTTGACTTATTTTGGAGCTATTCTTCAAAAACAGTTCATGTTAAACTTTAAAAGTTCAACAGAACCAGCTTCCCTGTTTTTTTTTTTTCATTGACATCATTTGCAGTGAAAATAATTTAATTACTGCCACTATTAAGCATCAAATGCAATTCAAACAAGCTTGCATTCAGCAAAGAACAGGTGCAGTCCCTCACTTTTTGCTTTGTTTACTCCCCTGCTTGTTCTGGACCCGTTCTAAATATAAGTGATAAGTGTAACTGTAGCATTGTGCTATAAGGAACACAGCTAAAACTAAGGAAGTGCACATGGTCAGAACTTTTGGAGAAAAACAGGCTCAAGACATTTTATATAATTTTACAAATTTGCTTTCTGCCCTTGAACATTTATGTCTGTTCCACAATGCAATTTTCAGCTCCTATCTAGTTAATATAGTCAGGATCAGAGTGGAAGTGGTTAGTCTCAGATAAGAACCTATGCAAATTAAGGCATTTAACACATTTAACTAAGATGGCTGTTTAATGGATGCGAACAGGAATTTAGAAACACATACTAGTAGTTTACTTTGTTCATTCTTGCAACTAGGAATTTCCATGTCTGGAATGAAAGCTGGTTTTCCCGCAGTGACTTGGGCCCCTCATACAGTGGATGGCAAGTTCTGGATGCAACTCCCCAAGAGGAAAGTGGAGGTACACAGATTTTATATCAGGAATCATGTTGAAAAATCATAAAGTCAGTCACTTTCAGAGAGAGGAAAAAACAGTAAAACCGCCATAAAAGTAATTTCTTATCCTGCTCAGAAATAGAGTGGCAGAAGAGAATACTTTACCTATTGCATTAGAAAAGCCTCAGATAATCTGTGGATGCCAAGAAACAAACTAGACTTCTAGGAGCAGTCTTTTGCAGCAATTCCTATATTTCCAATGTAGGTATCCAGAGCTATTGAAAATCAAGAGATAATATAAAATACATCAAGTGTACCTTCAGAGTAAACACAAGATACATTAATGACTGGCCTGGTATGAGGGTCTATGTGGATGAAAGGGATAGAATGGGACAACAGCACTGGGCAAGTCAGGAGTCATTGATAAGTATCTGTCTAGTAATCTGCTTACTGTCAAAAAGTTGATTAGGTCTAAATTATTTTTTCTTGATGCCATAGGAATTTATCAATGTGGTCCTGCCTCACGGAATGCCATCAAAGAAGGAGATGTAGATCTGGACTATGACTGCCCATTTGTATTTGCAGAAGTGAACGCAGACTGCATGTACTGGAATTATGACCCCGCAACTGGAAAGAAAACATTAATGTTCTCTAAGTCTACTGTAATTGGCCAATTCATCAGCACAAAGGCAGTTGGTAGAGATGATCGTGTAGATGTTACCAATGATTATAAATATGAAGAAGGTAAACAAAACCACTGTTTCTTCTGGTTACATATCTGCTTCATTCCCAAACATATATATACTTTAGGCTAGGAGTCTCTTGGTGGGCAATTTTGGGCATCTATAAGGTAGAAGCCAAATTTATACTCAGTTTATTCAGTTTTAACAGAAAGGGGAAGAGTAGGTAAAGAGTAAAAAAATACTGCCTTGCCCTTTCTGATATGGAGCTGTTTCATGGGACCTAAATAAGGCAAGTTCAAATATCTCTGAGTAAAGCATTCACTGTTCGCTTGCCTATTACTAATGTGTACTGACTGCCTCTGCTTTGTGAAAATTAAGTTTACAGCCCAGTTACTTGACAGCAGGGTGAAAGGCCTATTACAGAAACCTAAGCTAAATCAGCACTTAGGACCAGGAAAAGAAACTCTGTGAAAGGGTCAAACAGCATGTAAACTTGTCAGACCTTTGTGTTTGATTGTGCAGAAAAAAAAATTACAATCATGAACTGAATTTGCAAGTGCAAAGAATGAACATTGCTGTTGGAAATATGTATCAGAAGGGTGAAAAGCATGATAAAGCAGAGCCCAAATAACTTGCTTCCATTGTGTACCAGCTCTGGCTGGGATGGAGTTAACTTTCTTCATAGCTGACCCGCTTAAAGCATTCATAACACACCAACATTTTGGCTATTACTGAACAGTACATGCAGAGTGTGGAGGCTTTCTCTCTTCCTCCCCGCTCCGTCCTCACCACAGTGAGTAGGCTGTGGGTGGGCAGTGGCTGCGAGGGGACTCAGCCAGGACAGCTGACCCCGACTGACCAGAGGTGTATGCCACGCCATATGACTTAGTGCTCAGCACTAAAATCTCAGTGAAAGGCGGAGGAAACGGAGGGGGCATTTGTGGTTATGGCATTTGTATTCCCAAGCAACTGTTACGTGAGTTGAGGCCCTGCTTTCCAGGAAGTGGCTGGACACTGCCTGCCAATGTGGAGTAGTGCATGTATTCCTCTTTTTGCTTTGCTCATGCACAGTTTTTGCTTTTCCTGTTCAACTGTCATCATGTTGATCCATGAGCCTTCTCACATTCCTTCTGTTTTCTCCCCATCCTGTGGGAATGGGGAGTGAGTGAGAGGCTGGGTGGATGTTCGGTTGCTAGCCGGAGTCAACCCACCACACACTGCCATCAGCCTTCCCTTGTATTAGGGGCCTTTTCTGTATTAGCAAATAAGAATTTACATTTCTAAATATTACAACGATAAAAGGGATAGAAATGGGAAGAGTGAGGAACTTTGGACTTAAGATTCTGTGTTACAAAAAAATGCTATTAGAGGGGCAGCAACATTACTGATTGCAGATACAGAAAATTAGGTGTGGCTGTGGAAAACAGGCTCTGTTTTTCTGTAAGTACAGACACTATGTTCTGCTGGCTTGTCTCCAGCAGTCATGTAAAATAAGAGATGCACGTTAACTGTTGAGGATAATTTTCATGGTTCTCTCTGACAGGCTCTAAAAAGGAAAGAGATATTTTTAAAAAAGCCCGTAAGAAGCTGGGACTTGAGGATAAATTTGATCCCACAGCACCAACGCCACAGGAAATTGATCAAAAGCCTGACATCTCAGGGAAGTTCAAGGTGGCTGGCCCTTTAGAAGTTGGCAAAGATCTCAATCTAATTCTGGTTCTTGCAAACTTACAGTCTGATGCTAAGACTGTTCATGTAAATATGACTGCGTGGAGCACTGTGTACACTAGAAGACCCGTTCATGAGATCTGGAAGGACTCCATACCTGTCACTCTGTCTCCTAAGGAAGGTGATTTTTCAAATAACTTTTAATCGTAATTCTATAATTGTTTTATCAGTAAATGGGCATTGGAAGCTGGTCAACTTGGGGGAAAAAGCTCTAACAAACTGCAATCTTAAATTTATATGCAGAAAAGGCTGAAAAAAAATTACATTGCACTTATAAACATATTAAAAAGGCATGTTTCACACCATCATTTCCTTCAGTACTATTCACATTTTGGAAAATGCATCTCAGGAGTGAAAAGAAGATGCTGAGTAAACATGAAGTTCAATTTAACAAAATTTGCATAAAAAAGATACGGACAACATAAAAGCATAGAAATGAACTAAATGTGTTCTGGTCAATTATGAGGGGCCTTACTGAAAGGTAACAGGACATGGCTAACAGCAGAAACAAGAAACCTCATCCACTAGCACATTAGAATGGAATTAAAGTGTGAGGAATCAAAATAGCTGAAATAGCCCACTAAGCTCCACAGAAAAGAAAGTTTGCATTGAAGAACTGTTGAGTAAAGGACCTCAGATTTTTTTAATTTTTTTTTTTCAGATGGAATTTGATAGCTTTATGGAAGAAATTCTCTACCTAAATATGAGTATTGTTGGAAAGATGAAATCAAGTTACCATTAGGAGCTTGGGATAATAGATGTATCAGCATTTCTAAAGTGAACGGAAAGATCATTGATTCACAACTGATACTATATTGTATTCATCTTAGGCTTCAAGTCACTAGTGAGAAGCAGAAATAATATTTCTTTTCTTTACTATGTAATTTGACTTCTGGAGTTGGGATCTATCAGCTTCCTCTAAAGCATTAGGAATTGGACTCTTGGTGAAGACAGAGTTCATGTGCCTAATGGCCTTACAGTCATGCAGGCACCTTGTGGTCTTGTGCTCACACAGGCTGTGTTAAACCAGTGGCTGAATTTACAGTCAGCAGGGAGGTTCTTCCCCAGATATGATGATGGGGACCACTTAAAGAGATTTTTGCCTTCTTCTGGAGGTATGCTCTGTTTGCTAGGATTTGCAGTTAACAAATGTCTCGCTACTGGAGGAATCTAGGAAATTCACATTGCCTGCATTTTCTTGCTTACTTTTGTGGGACTTTGCATTGGTGACTTGTCATCTTTTCTTGTATTTTTCATCTGCTGTATACTGCTAGAAAGTAGTTTGTGACTTGCAGTGTTTGCATGCAGCATAGCTACTCTACAGTTCTTCTGAACTTGAAGTTTATTGTACGAATGGCCAAAACCATGGAATTGCCTAGATTCAGAGACAGAAGAGATCCCTTCCCATCCAGTATTCTTTGATTTGAATTACAGCATGGAAACTACTGTAAAAACACATGATAATAAAAAGCAGATAGGGCTAGGAAAGATAAAAGAAATGTAAAGACGTCATTCAGCTCATCTCAGTATATCATGAGCAAATAGGACTGATGAAGCCTATCAAAGCATGTCCCATAATAAATGGAGTGGCACTGGTAAACTCCTTGAACTCCAGCTATCTTATCTTTCAGTGCAATTGGGAGGAAGACAAGCCAGGCAATATGGTAGTAGGGAATGGAGAAGGGATAACATTGAAGAAATCACTCTTTCTCTCTATAGCAAACTGATAGATTTGCATGAACTGAGTTTGGCAGTGATGGCTGAAGGCCACTGTAGTCCCAGACACAGCATAGAAGGAAAATACTAATATTAGGTATGAAACTCTGTGGGCTTATAAAAGTGTGTATCAATTCTTTTTTTTTCTTCCAGAGAAACAATTTCCCATTAAGATATCATATACTGAGTATCAACAGCAGTTAACTACAGACAACACGATCCAGGTAACAGCTTTATGTCATGTAGAAGGTGGGATTCAAGTGCTAGTGCAAAGAGACATCACCCTGGACAATCCTACCATTGACATACAGGTAAATTTCTGTCCCTTTGCTCTAACTGCAGTGGCAGAGAAAGGGGAAAATGAGCTCTTACAAGCACTTTCTTCCCCAGAAGAGATGTTCTTCTCACATTCTGCCATGGTCCACCACAGCATCTCATAATATCTCCGCTTCTGATGACTCAGAAGGCTTGGATAGAAAGGAATACTGAGAACCTGGCCTTTCAAGCATTTTCTTTGCACAGGTACTTGGTGAAGCAAAAGTGAATAAAGAAGTGGATGTGGAAGTGATATTTACCAATCCTATTGATATGGAAGTGATGGACTGTGTGCTGCAGGTAGAAGGCAATGACCTGCTCAGAGGAGTCCTTGAAATAGCGTAAGTACAAGAAATGCCTCCTTCCTGCTATTAAAGATACATGAGTAAGAACATAGGCATGGATAACTTGGAACTGAACAGTCGGATGAGACAGCATTTTCTTCTTGCTGTAACTTGGGAGGCCAGTCAATGTAACATCTTGTAATGAAGCACACAGCTTTGAACCAGCTCTTCATCTAAGCTAGGCTTTGGCTCCATAGTTTGGGAAGTCAAGTAATTGCTGTCATAATTGGACAGAACTTGGACCCCACAGTTCCAGCAAAAAATACATGCTTACCCAGGCAGTACATTTTGCTGAGGCTATCTATGCTGCTACAGGCCAGACATGTTGAACCTTCTTGTTCTGATCAGAGGGCCAGCAACAGGATACACGACTGTTTCTGTCCATACTATGCCCATATTATAGCATATATGAACCAGGATCTTTTTTTTTTCCACTGTATTAAATGGACTGCAGGTGCCAATCTGGGTGTTCAGCCTTCTAAACAATTTGCATTTACATCAAACAGACAGACATACGGGTAAAAAGCAGATGCATCAGTGTCCCAGCTTTGGGAACAAAAATGAACACAGATTGTTTAGACACAAGTTGTGATCTCAAAGGGTGGTACCTCTGAAAAGTACAACCCCAAGTATGCTTCATGCACAGCTATTCCAGACACAATAAATCAACAGCTAAGGAGGACAGCTTTTAAAGAACAGACTAAACCATGACCAGCAGCTACTCCTTAGATGATTGAATTTACTTTACTAAGGCCTGGAACTTGAACACAGCTGAAATACATAAGGCAGGCAGGAGGATAATAGGAAAAATAGTGAGTATTACAATAAAAGTTTGGTCTGGTTTGTTTTTTTTAATTAAAAAAAAAAAGTTTTTCAAAACAAGAACTACAGGCACACTGATTTTCAAGCTTTGCTTTCAGAACTCTACAAAATAATTATGTTAGGTGTTTAATAAACAGAGCCAAGAAACTATTAGATGGTGTTGAGATGGTGAATGAGAAGACTGGAATAAAATAGGTTCTTTTTACTATAGATCCCAGGTTCCTATTTTTATGCTTTGATGATTTTTGTATCGTCTTGCTCTTTTTCTTTCAGTATTTCACAACTGAAATAGAAAGTTAAATTTTCAGACTGTTCCCTGCTTTGTACATATACAAAATTGCACATAAATTTTGACATATGCTAGCAAATGCAGTTATTTCTAAAAAATACCTGGGATACAGTGTGTGCTCTTTAACTGAATACACACAACAAACACAAGCAAACAAACATACATAGCAACTTAACATTGCCATTTGCACTTGAGCAACTAGGAATGGTCTATCCCATAAATTATAAGCTCTCCTGAGGGAATTTAGCAACCTCATGTTTTCTATCACATACAACTTTATCCTCAGGCAAGACAAGAAAGTATGACAGGGTGAGGCTGTTTGGGAAAACCATAAACATGAGTTTCCAAGAATTACAAAATATACTGGCTTAAAACATTTTAACTGCCATTCATAATTTCCTGCTGTGTAAACACTGAGGTTTTCTTGGTGCTATAATCTATTCTAATTCAGGAGTTTCTAGTAACATTCTTCGTGATCTCAGATTATTCTTTTTTAATAATTCAGTGATGTTTCACACCCTCTTCTGCATGAAGTTTTATGTCATGTGATACTAGTATGTCCCCCTTTGTGTGCTTATCTGGGTCACTGCATAACGTATTTGTGAGAGACCTTGATGCATGGGTTTGAGTATTTAAATACATATCAGATAGCCAAGTCCTGTATGGTCTTTGCATGGCCATCCTACACTGAACTGGTAGGGATTCTTACTTACGATGGGAGATGGTTAGTGAAGAAACTCAAGCATGATGCATAAGCCTGTTTACAGCTTATATTTTTCCCTTTGTTTCCTATTTTTAGCATACCACCACTGAAAGCCAGTGAGAAATCCAGTACAAAGTTTAAACTCATCCCTTTTGAGACGGGTCCCAAACATCTACTTGTTAATTTCTCCTGTGATAAATTTGCAGATATCAAGAACTTTAAGATGGTAAATGTGATTGACTAACATGAAGATGTACATGAATGGTCTGTGTGTGTATAAATTGAACAAAATGTCATAAGAAATCTGTATAAGAAAACAATGAGAAAATTAGCAAACCAAAAACCTCACTTCCTGTGATAAGGGGTTACCAACATCATATCATTAAAATTTTACATTGTAATTTTAAATAAACTGAGGAATAGTTGATTCTTCATTTACTGTTGTGAGTGCCCATGTTATTAAAAAGAGCATCTTACCTTCTATTCAGAGACTGTTTGTTTGGCTTTTGTCTGGTTTTCTTTGGAAATCATTCTTTCTGGCTCCAGATGTGTCTGCACAAACATTCATAAACTCATTTTTACACATTCAGAGCCTTATACAGTGGACTTTCAAAGTGGTGTTTCTCCTTACTACAACCGCGATGACTAGAAAGTAGCCAGGATGAGTTGCACGCCTTACGTCATTTAGCTTTGTCTGCTTTGCTGCAAAGTCTGTCCTGACATTTTTCCTTTTTTGGTAAATCATAGTGACCACATGAGGCATAGGAAATGTTCAGAAGGAATTTGGGTGGTGTCCAATTTGAGAGCCATTTGACAAACACCTTGAGATAATTGCCCAGCTCAACATACATGGCATTTTTACATGCTGATATTTTGCACTTGCTGAAGGTCTTCTTTGGGAATCAAAGGGAGGGTAGTCTTAAGTCTAAGGGTATTTTACCTTGAGAAGAGTTAAGAATTCTTCACTATAGATTGTGTGTCAGGAAGTCATCTTTCAGAGTTCAAGTTTAGTAAAGCTTACTTAAACCCTTTATGAGAGGATAGGTACAGGCCAAAAGCTGGGTTCCAGGAACAAGTGAACTAGGTATAGCCCAGTGAGTGATGTAGTTTATGGCCAATAATTCTACAACAGTAAGTCAATCTCTGACTGAAAACGATCTGTGTAGATGAAGTGAATGCAAAGCCAAACTACTGCTCTATTGCACTTTGGACTGCTGGGTCAGGAAGCCAGTACCATCTTGGCAAGGGCCTGGAGCCAGTTCTGTGCCCTCACTTCCACCACACAGCACAGGGTACCTGTGACTTGCCATAGGGACTCCTCACTCTTACATCAGTAGCCCAAGCTCAGATTGGCAATAAACTCCTTTTGTCCTTGTAGCCTGCAAAATTGCTTAAGGAGGGCACTTGCAGACACCCAGTTTTCCACTGCCAGTCACATGATGTCAGTACAAGACCTTACTGGACATATAATGAGATGACCTACAGGGAGGCTCTACAAAATGGCCCATAGTGGTACCCTCTCTTTACCTCCTGATGTTCCTCAAGGCTCACCAGAGTCAGAAGCTCTCATCACGTAGACCAAACAGTAGAAGTTCAAGCTCAAGCACAGCCTTGGATTTAGAATGTGGATATACACTTAATGACTTCTTTTTACGCCTCTTGTATGTGTGAAAACAACCAGACTATGCTAAAGTCAAGTGAATTGCACTAGCAGAAATTAGAGAAGCTCTGTGATTGGGACCTCTAGAGGAATTAAAAGGAAGGCAACACCCTTCCCCTGCAACACTTCAGGTGCACATGAAGTTAACGTGTCTAATTAAATGCGTGCCTACTTGGATACAGACTCGTAGAAGGGATTCTGCAACATTTTTTGTGGAAGTTACACTGATCTCCTCTTTCTAGTAAAGAGTAGCAACAATACAAGTGTAAGGTGCAATATGGTTACCCTGAGGATATGCTAGTGCAATAAATTGAACAATACACAAAATTATTAGAGATGAATGAAATAAAAGAGTATCTTTTTCTCTGAAAGTTAGCAAACTGCACTGCGATTTCAAGGCTCTGAGACAAGGGAAAAGGAGGAACAAAATATTTTGAACCATTTTGGATGATGAGTGGGTGGAATTGAGCTAGGAAAAACACCTGCGACAATGTTAAGTCATTAGTCACTTTGCAACCACGACCGCTGCATTCCAAAGGGATTACAAAAGCAGCTGCTGATGCTTTGCTGTGGTGAAGGTGTGGACTGGCAGGTGCCAGTTTGGGATGTAGGCCAGTCTGAGAGAGAGGTTCTGGTGGTTTGGTGAACACCACTGCGGGTGTGTCATACAGAGGTAAAGGAGGTGGTTGCAGCCGAGACAGAAAAAGTGTTCTGAGATTTAATTACTTACGTGAGTGGTAAGGAAGAAGAAAGGAAATAGTCATACTCCAGTGGGAGCAACGTGTAATGTCTGAAGCAATCACTATAAGTACTGAACGCCTGAACTTAAGAACTGGTCAATGCGGTTTGTCACTAGGGCTGTGTGTGAAGATCAGGTAACATCAGAGGCTTGTGGCTCTTATGGTTTCCAAGGAACATGAATTAAGCAAAAGAGAAAAAGACCGACTAAAGTAGCTCTGAACAGCAATCAAATCCATCTGAGGCGATTCCCGGAACGAGTTTTGACAGCCTGAACATCCTGGAAACTTCCAAGAGGAAGAAGGACCTCTGAATTATAATGTAAGTGGAGATACACTATACCAGATATACTGCTGCCAAGTGTGAAAAGTTTTAGTGTTGTTCTTTCAGGACAGGGCTAGCATGAATGTCATACAAGTAAGTACTCTTTTAGTCTTTGTGGTATCAAAACAAAGTTTCTCCAAAAGGTGCAGGAAGCTAATTTTTTTGTAAAATCAATCTTAGAAACAGCTCTTGGAGCTTAATTTCTGCTTCTTTTTCAGTTTTTTTTCTTTGTAACTTAAAACTCAGACTAATTTATTTTTTAAGTCTTTACTGAGTGCTAAGACATGATCAGTTGAGCTGCAGAATCTTAAACAGATAAATATTCCTCCCTACAACAATGTCATTTTATTACCTGTACACTTTTAAGCGAGGGTACAAAAATAAAAAGAAATATATCCACAGTTGTGAAGACAGACAGGCTTTATCAGTTTGCACTGATAAAAACTACTCATGGTTAATAGTTTGGGGGTTCCTTTTGAAATGAAACTTTTGCTGAAATAGTAGTACGGAGCTAGCTAACATAACAGGTAAACAGACATTTGTTTCTGGTGGGAATTTATCATTTCACATGAGTCAGGGCGCATTGGAGATAATTTGAGACCCCAAAAAACCCCTCTAAAACCAACTCACAGCTGTTGAACAAAACCAGAAGTGACATTGACCAATCTGGAAGTTAAGCAATCAGGAAATGATCCTTTTTCCTTCATATGGCTTTTACGTCCCACCACACTCCCCGTTTCCTCATCCTTAAAGATAACTTATTCTTGGCACACCTATTATCCTTTGTAGGAAGTTCTTCTTGTCTTGGGATTCAAGTGAACGCACTTCCTCTGAGTAAATAATTTTGGTATCTCCTCCCATAATTACACCCACGTTGAGTAGGAACATTGGCATTAGACATACATATATTATATGAACTAGTTAATTCGTTTGACAAGTCTACAGGTATTAATAACAACTGCTGAGCACCTCTCCCCTCTCTAAAATTTCAGCTGACAGCACAAACAGATTGCTGAGTTTTTTATGATTCATGTGACTTGGACATCCTTGAAGAACAAAGTAGAAGTTGTACGCAATTCTCATAAGCTGAGGGAATGGCAGGTGAGTTCGTGTCATTTGCTTCCCTTCAGCAGGTACTTTATTCAGAACTGTTTCCTTAAGATACATGCCCTGTAGGTATCTGCTCAGATTTCTTATCTGAAATTTTATATTGTAATTTGTTCTTGCACTTCATTTTCAAAGTTCTACTGTTGTTATTATTAAGACCTGTTTGAAAATAATTTTTGAGCTAAGCAGAGGATAAGTGGGGGGGGCTGCGAAAGAAAAGAAATTCCCATTACTTCAAAAGGCACCATGCGGAACTCCATCTAAACCCTTTATTTTTTAAATGCTATTTCAGAGATGTGTTATGCTTTGTATTAAAAAAATTAGTGTAATCCATCCTAATGGAGCTGTGAGCATGGAGCCTATAGATGGGAATTCAAAGATGCGTTAAAACCCTACTAAAGGAAAACAGTAATGACAATATCTATGCATTTTAAAGTTTAAAATGAAGATGATTATTGAGCTGGGCAATTGCAAAGCAAGGTTGTCTCTTGTTTAACAATGAAACAAACATTTTCAAATCAGTTTTTAAAATGTTGCTTTGCAGGGAAAGCAGCAGCCTTTCCTGGTAGCACAGAAAGCAGTTCACTGTCATCCCAGATAGTCATGCTAAAGATTCTCTTTTTCAGTGCATCAATGCTTACTCACGTTACTTCTTTGCGGTCTCAGACTACAAAGAAAAAAATTTTTCTTGAATGTAATTATGGCACTTTTTTTGCATAAGTTAGATTTTACTTTTACTTCTTCTTCAAAGATTATATGTAAATTCTACTAATATGCAGCTATATTGTTCCAGATCTGATTTAGTATTTCATTGCTATGCTATATGGTACGAGATAGACTTGGAAGCTTGTTTGAAGATCCCTACTATAATAGTGCACGGTGCCATAGGCCTTAATCGATCCTTTCCATCACACTATTTTTGTTGTTGTTATTGTTTGCTTTTGAATTTCCTTTAAAATGGTGGAGGTCATGTCGTCGTCCCCCCTTGCATTTATGATACTAGCTTTAATAAAAGTGACTTGGAAGAATCTTCACCAAGGTACTTGCCCTGAGCATTTGCCAAAACTTGCAGCACAATGCTCCAGGTATACTCTGCGGAGTCTCATAGGGCAGATATAAACACAGAGGACAGTGCCTCTCAGAGCTTCCAAAGACAGTATAACTGCTCAAGTTTGAGTGCGGCAATAAAACATAAACTATAGAAGGGAAAACAAATCTTGCAAGGAAGATCATATACATACTCGCTTGCTGAAAAGGTAGTTGAGAATTTAAGGTGGCAAGTGCCTCTTTATGGGTTTTAAACCACAGACCATAATAACAGTATGTATGCAGGACACTTGGTGTTGAGAACTTCAAGCACACTGTAAGTCATCAGAATTCCTCTAGGATGTGAAGGTAGTGCCTACTAGAACAGGAATCCCAGAGGTCCAGTTGTCACTTTGGACACAGCTATATTCAGTCAGATTGACTTCTTTGTCAAAAGCTCCAGCTTACGTCCTCAAATACCTCTTGTTGATTCAAATAAGACAGATGATCTCTCACTATGCATCTTTCCCTACTCTAGGCCAAATGGCATCAAGATATAAGCGGGAAAAGTAAGATGTCCTAATAGCCATTTCTGGGATCCTAAAAATATAGATGTTGAAAATGTAGAGGGGCTACAGGCCACTTTATTTGGTGCTGACAATGAAATGACACTGATTTGCCCCTGTAAATTTCTAAGTCCAGTGATAAAACAGCATCCAGCACTGTATAGGAAGTATATAAGTCCTGGTGTACGACAGCCCCATAACAAAACTCAAGCAAAAATTTCTATTATTTACCACTAGACTTAATCAATTTAATGGGGCATCTGCTTTTTAGTTGTCTTTTATCTGGTAAAAGATAACTGCTCTTAGCAATATCATCATGCCAATTACCAGCAAACGACTTCTTTCCATGCTGGCTGCTTCTTCATGTCTTTTCTTCTGTTTTACAGATCTGACACCAACACATATCAGCTGGCAGCCATCAGTAAACGCAAGCACACACCATACTGACAGATATGCCAATGCTGAGTTGACTGTGAGGCGAGGACAAGCCTTCACTATTACCCTGTACTTCAACAGACCAAAGCAGACTGGGGAGAACCTAGCATTTGTCACTGAAATAGGTAACACTCCCTTAGCTTAATCCATGTTCTCACAGAAATGTAATCTTTATCCCTTGTAGTTCTCCCCTTATTCCATTTAGAGATGCAATTTTTCTTCATGTATTTTTAACGCTTTCCCCCCTGTAATGTTCTAATTTCAAGTATGAGGTTAACATTGAAACCACACTCTGGAATGGAAACCAATTACCCCTTCTTTCCGGCAGGACCATCCCCCTCAGAATCTCATCGTACAAAAGCTGTATTTAACCTCTCTGAGGTGGGGGCAAGTGGCTGGAGTGCTGCCCAAGGACCCAGTGAGTCTGGCTATATGAACTTTACAATATCCAGCCCAGTCAATGCTGTCATTGGACGATACAATCTCATCCTTCAAGTAACCTCAGGGAACAAGATCTTCTCCAGATTCCTGGGGCAGTTTGTGTTACTCTTCAACCCTTGGTGCCCAGGTAGGTACCAATGCCTTTGCTCTTGAATGTAACTGACCTATTTGCTTTCATATCCGCACAGTGAGCTTGCTACCTCAAGCTGTCTCTCTTTGGGTTACCAGTGGCAGCAATCTCAGCTATCTGTTCAGAGACCTTGTTTTAATACATTAAAAAGATGCTGATGCTCCCCCACCCCCCCTTTTATCCTAATGAAATGTGCTAAAGGGAGTAATAACATACGAGTCCTTCTTCAGGACTGAGCAGATCACTTTTTCTGTAAACAAGGGCTGATAGACTTTAATAAGTGCAGGTACTTCTCAGAACTTGAAGCAAGCATACAGTAACATCCTTGACTTGCACCTAAATCAAAGCAAGACTGCTCTTGTAGATGTTAACTGCAAAGACAATAGCTCAGCTAACTTTATAAGAACTGATAAGAGGGCTAGTGTGAAGAAGATTGGCATTTCCCATGTCTTTCATCATGGGTTGAAAAGGGACATCTCCTGCTCTTCCATTTTTTATTTCTGCAGCCTCAGCATGTTGCAGAAGAAATGCAAATTCCTAAACTCAGATTTTGCAAATATGTCTAGAAACCTAGATTAGCCTTAAAATATACCACTCCAGAGTTAAGGGAGCTCTTAGCCAGCCAAGTGACTAAACAGCTTATAAAAGAAGAGTAACCACAATCACCCACTATTTTGTTCTGTGACCATATGTTAGTCAAGGGCCACTAACAAATATGCCAAGAGCCAAGATGAAAAAGGCTGCTAATTAGCTCAGCATGTCTTGGAAGACAGAAATAATTATAGAAGGATGTTCAGGAAACTCAGACTGTCTCTGCATAGACAGTCCTGAGGGAAAAACCTTCCTAGAAACCCCTGAAAGATCACTTGTGGTGTAACCTCTAATTGATGGAAGCCAAACAGCAGGGACTGAAGTACTTGACAGCTCCCGAACTGGAACACCAGAGTAGCAGTGGTATTCATAAGACCAGACAAACTGTCCTCAGATGAAAACTGAGAAAAATTAAGCTGCGCCATTCCAGTTTAAAACTAATGATTTTGCAGAAGAGCCCTCCAGATTTATCAGATGATGCAATGACCACTGCCAAACAAAAGGGAGTATCCTTAAAGTAGGATGCTGGTGAAGAGGCTTCTGCAGAGTGGAATAGCCCCCCGAGCCTGACAAACAGGAACAGATTCAGTTTGAGGGTATGTTACTGCTATAGTAAATGTCATAGCAGAAGGGAAATAGAAAACTTATTTCCTCAGCAAAGGATAAATGATGGATCTGGTCTGTGGATATGGTTCCACATGGGAGGTTATTCATTAAGCTGGAAAAGACAGGAATTGCTTCATAACCTGTAATATGAGTAAAGAACTACTTACAAGGAAACAGTCAGGAGTAGAGATGAAAGAAAAAACACTGGGTTGGAGAAAACCTACTAGCGGATCCTTAAGTGTCATCTGAAAAAACACTCTGAGCAAATGGTTCATTACTGACTTTGATACCCTGACATTAAGCAGCATTGTCCATACATAGATGGGCTGGGATACCACTTAGAAATAACTGGCTGCCCTTAGAGACTGGAGTAGTTGAGAAAAGATAATAAGATACAATAATACAAAATAAAAGACTGTATGTTTAGGGAGAAATAACAATAATTTCAATGGCAGACTTACCAGCTGGAAATCATGAAAAATGTGAAAGTACTTGTTAATCAAAGAATAAGAACCAAAGTGAAATGGCCCTTAAAAAGGCAAATGCACTCTTAAACTGTGTGAGAAGAAACAGTTGCTCAGATTAAATATTAATGCCATTGTACAAGGTGATGAATCTCATTTGGAATTTTCTTTCAATTAATCTTTCCTGAACAGGAATCATGAATTAGAACATGTTCAGTGAAGGGTTACTGGGATAGCTGAACACATGAAAAGCCTTTTGGACAAGAGAAAATTTCAAGTTTAGCAAGCTGAAAGCAATTAGTTTCCTAGGTCATATATCTGAAATAAATACAGAATTTGGACACAGAAAATACTGATCTTTCCATAACGGTAACAAAACAATAAGCTTATTAATTCACTAACTTATTTGTTTCAAACCTTTGGATAAAACAATAGTGATGTTTTAACATTAATACAGTCTCTTAAGGACATTTAAAGTGAAATCTAAGATACTTGCAAGCCAGCCTCTGATAATGATGCATTATGTCCTAATGCTACTGAAGGAATGTACAGTTAACTACTGGAACAAAGAGTGCTAATCATGAATTAAATGAAAGATCATATATTGCTTATCTATAGCTCACAAGTGAGCATGTCAATTGTAAAGCTTTAGGGGATAAAAGGATATGTATGTTTGAGAATTTTGTAGAATGTATCTTTTTCCCTAGATGTCTGATACTTGCCACTTGTTTCTGTGGAAAAGATTATATGAAGAAATTACTAGAAATATATATATATATATGTTAGAAAGCGTGCTTGCATATTGATTAAAAACTATCAATAGAAATTCATATCCTGCTTGTTTCTCACTATGCCAGGATAAACTTTAATTTCAGAATGAGAAGACAGAATATATAACAACTTTGTATTTTTGTATTAAAATGAATTAATTTAATAAAGGATTAGGTCTATAGTGGGCTGTCTTTCTATAACTGTCAAAAAAGAGGACTATTGTGGCTGTTTGAGGCTTTTTTCTCCTTGTGTGCTGAGAGTAACAGAAGAAGGGGGTGTTCCTATTTAGTCATACTTAAAGAGATTTGTTGTGGTGTGTTGTAGGGTTTTTTTCCTCCTTTTAAACTGATGTTAATTTTTCTCTGAATTATTGGTAGGAATAGTGTTATTACAAAAAAGTCTAAGTATACTTATTTGAAGAACTGGCTCTAGAACATTATAATTGAGAGCATATAAACCTTAGAAAAAAGATGTTCATCAAGTGATTAAAGAAGGACATTTAGATTGCTCCGAATCATAAACTCATAGGGTTAGAAGGATCTTAGGAAGTTATCTAGTCCCACACCATGCTCTAAGGCAGGTTCAGTTTAGCACTCGGGTCATTCCTGACAGATCTTGAATTCCTTCTTAATGATCAGCCATTAGGGAAGCTCCAGTACCTCCCCCAGCAATTCACTCTAATAAAACACTAGCCTTTCCATTAGAATTTTTTCCTGTTAACTAAACAAATCTTTTTTGCTTTGATTTCAGCATATAACTTCTCATCCTACATATGATAGACACCAATAACAGATTTCCTCCCCAGCTACCCCATCCTCTTCACAAGAATTTCTAGAATTGATTACCATGCTTGCCCCATTACTCACCTCCATTTTTTTTCTACCTTAAATAATTCTGAGTTAATTCATAAGTTATATTGTCTTCATAAGTTATACTTTCAGGATTGCTGAGCATTCTCAGTGCTCCTCTCACTCTTTCCAACTGGTCCACACCTTCAAGTGCAGCACCTGGAACTGCACACAGTTCTCCAGGCCCATGCTGACCCAGAAGCTTGGGAATCAACAATGGTGATATAAAAAAAAAAAAAAAGTGTGGACAGCGACCACAAAAATAGACTTATATAAAGTGATATAATTTTTAAAAGAAATTACACAATCTTTTTATTTGCAGGAAGGGAAGGATGGGAAGTTCCTATAGGAAGGTAAAGAAGTTAACTCAATAAAATAGAAAAGCTGATTTTTATATGCATTTCCTGAAATCCCAAAGCTTTCACAAAATAATTTTAAACATCATGAAATTAAACATGAAGCTAAGTAGATATTGCTACCTAAAGAGTGATCAAAACAACCTAAATATCTGTGGGAAGCTAAGCTTTCATAGCAGCTACATACTGTGCCATAGACTAGGGAAACCAATGAGTAATAAGGAAATCAAAGTGATCGGTTGAGCAGGCTATCCTAATAATATTCCTGATAACACTCTGGATCAGGCGAGTAGGGATCTTCATTTAGCAATCTTAAAACAAGATGAACGCAACTGGAAAACAGAGAAAAATGTCATCTGTGTGATTCTTTTCAAATGTCTATTCTACTTCTAACTACCCTGAGAAGCAGAAGAATCCAGTGAGCTAGCCTGGACTTTTCTCCATCTTCCTCACAAAAGTACAATGTACAGATAGGGGACATTTAGGTAATATGCAAAGGCTATACTAAAATTAGGGGAAAAAGTTAATGTAACATGGATTGCCCCCACCAGCCCCAGGCCATATGCAATAGCAGGCATTTTCACTGAACTGTACATGTTCAGGAAGCTATAATTGCATTTTCCAAACAGTAGTTTTTCCCTTGATAAATCAAGATACAAATGGTTTTGAAAGGTTGCTAGTATTCTCAGCTTTAAGTGTAAAAGCATGTCCAACTTGGTTTTCAGGTGATGATGTCTACTTGGCTAATGAAAATGAGAGACAAGAATATGTTCTAAATGAAAATGGAATAATCTTTGTGGGCAATGCAAAGTACATTGAAGCAAGAGGATGGTACTATGGACAGGTAAGACATAAGGAATTAATTTGTGCTCTTATTCTGTCTCCAATGTGTGCCTCTGCACACTACTGTCTTTGTGCCTCACTGTCCCTATCACATTTGGGCTGGAATATCTTAGAAAGGAGGAACTGCAGTAGAATCTTCTCTAATTCTGTTTGTGAAACTATCTATTTTTTAAAAAAATTATCTTATCTGATCACAGTTTCAAGATCACCTTCTAAACATCTGTCTTACCATGCTTGATCTGAGCCTATACTATCGTCAGGACCCAGCCATTGATGTATCCCGAAGAGGAGATCCTAAATATGTGGGCCGAGTAATCAGTTCTATGGTAAGAAATGGACAACTTAATCTGAATTCCATGTGCTTAAGCAGAAAGCATTAGTTATACCACTGAGATTCAGCCACCTGCACCTTAAGCAATATAATTAACTAGATACGGTGCATTACACACAATTGATTTTGTGCATTCTGTCCATTGGCCTATTTTTAGATCAATGGAAATGATAATGATAATGGAGTTCTCCTGGGAAAGTGGCAAGGAAGTTTCCATTCACATGAGAATCCATCCAGATGGGATGGCAGTGTGGTAATCCTCCAGAAATGGCGTCAGGACAACTACAAGCCTGTTCAGTATGGCCAGTGCTGGGTTTTTGCAGGCGTGATGTGTACAGGTAAGCTTTAAGAACAGAGGAGTGTGGTGAAATGGAGGCATTTGTGACCTCTGGTTTTATCAAAAGTACAAAGCAATTAATTCTACAAGAGGAACAGTGCTCTGACAAAATATTTAGACACTTAACTTTGTTTCTCAGATATTTATAATCATTGAACTAAAGCTGTGGGTTTTGCTTGTGTTTTGTTTTTTGTTTTTTAAATATATTTCAGTTCTGAGGTGCTTGGGGATTCCAACTCGTTTGGTTTCAAATTTTAACTCTGCCCATGATGTGGATAGAAATCTGAGTATTGATAAGTACTACGACAGCTCTGGAAAGAGTCTTAATATCAGCAAGGATTCCACATGGTAAATATAAAATTTTGCATCTCACCAATAATTAGAGAGAGGATTTATGAGACTTAAAAACATAAACACTAGTAGTACAAAAGCAATTGAATGGACAAAAGTTAATACAAATATCTAAATTAATACACTAGACATGCATTTGGAAAGAAAATGTATTTCATGGTTTTGAGATAACAGTTACTTCAAATAATCAACCAGCCCAATTTTTTGCAGTCCCTGACCTCAAACAAGTTGCAACTTTCTTTAAAATTATGTTTCCATTGACAACGTACCAGTTACCAAGGCTCTTTTAATTACTGACACCTAACCAGTCTGTTCCTGATAATGCAGCTGAGTACCTTCCATGCTCTCAACTGGTTTACTGCTGCCATAACTTTCTCTCATCACACATCCAAAGCCTGTGTTTCTCAGTTTGGCCTGTCAACTCCCCCCCCCCCTCCCCGCCTGGTAGATGGGAGCCTCCCCAAGAAGTTTTTCTGCACTCCTTTAGCTAGACCTTCCCCGTATGGGAACAGAAAAGAGAACAATCCCAACACTCTCCAGACTTGCTTATTGGACATTGTAGTCCAGTGCTGTAAACTGCAAGTGATCCATGGTCATCAATCAAGCCCCAAAATTTGAGTAGCCAAAGAAACATAATATTCTTTAAATGATACCTTTATAATTTAGTTGCCCTCCAGTTTTAAAATCTGCACCCACTTCACTTTTCAGAAAGTGAACTAACTAGGCCCAAGGGTATATCATATAGCTCAAAGTCTCTGTGCACACTAGGCTTCACCAAAAGTATCATCTTTAATCTGCTTCCTTTCACTGAGTGTATGTGGTTGAAGGATACAGGAAGTCTTTCACCTCTTAACCTCATTAAAAGTATTAGCCTCTGAACAAAATTCAGCCAACAAATCTTTTCTGGGTCCTCCTGTGACCTACATTTTACCAATCTTTCATGCTATCCTTTCCTTTCGGAGTCTGTGGAACTCATTACCACTGGATGCTGTTGAAAACAAAGCTATAAAGAGTTTTTAAACAGGACAAAAGAGATTCATAGAGAATAAGATGACTAATGACCATGAAACTCAGTGGTCTTGATGCAATGACTGACTCAAAGTCCCTAATTCTCTGACTGTGAGAAATTGTAGAGCATATCAGGGGAAGGGTCGTTCTATTCAGATGCTGTTCTTACCTCTTTTCTAAACATCTGCTGCTGCATAACACTATAGATGGACTACTGAACTTTATGAGCATTTTATCTGATCCAGTATAGCTATTTTAAGTTTGTATTTAAACAAAGCATTTTGAACATATGAAGGTTACTGAACCCAGTCACCAAGTGTTGCCTATATACAAGGCCTAAATGTTTCACTTATAGTTCATATTGCTCCCAAAGCAAGCTGCTGACATCTGTATTCTCTCCCTCCCTACCCTGAGGTCTACACCTCAAAAGCAGGCAGTAAATCCATCCTTTGAAAGAGGTAGTGAGTTGCTGTAACTAGACAGCTTGTGTCACATCTTAGAGATTATTTAAAAAACAAAATTCCCTACTCCTTTCAAACTGGAAGTTTGTATGACTCTATATTACTATGCTTTCTAGACATTGTTCTTTGTCTCCAGGGATTACCACGTCTGGAACGAAAGCTGGTTCATTCGCCCAGACCTGGGAACATCATACAATGGATGGCAGGTTTTAGATGCGACTCCACAAGAACAAAGCAGAGGTAACAGTATAAGTTCTTACTATGACTTAGCATTCCTTCTCCAAACTGAGCACAACTAATAAAGTTTGACTTTTTTTTTTCATGTTTTAGGATTATTTCAGTGTGGCCCTGCATCTGTCACAGCCATCAAAGAAGGTGATGTAGACTTGGATTATGACACCTTATTTGTGTATACAGAGGTGAATGCCGATTGCAACAGATGGATTGTATACAATGATGGAACTAAGAGAAGAGTTTATTGTGATACTGAAATAATTGGCAGGTTTATCAGCACCAAAGCTGTGGGCAGCAATTCCCGTGTGGATGTCACCTGTAATTACAAATATCCAGAAGGTAAAGGAATTATCACAAATTATCTCCTTGTTATCACAGTTATCTCCTACTGAATTCTTGGTGCTAGGACGCTAGGATGGGTGACCTGTTTTCTTTGAGCATCTCTCCCTTTCCGTCAGAAAATATTTCTTGCCAGTGTTCTCAGACTACTTTCTTAATACAATGGGTATTATATTTCTGGTTTTGTGTATTTAGTAGTTTCCTTATTAAGACACAATACAAAATATACTTTAGTCCCTTACACAGAAGTACAAAATGTAATATATACACAAAACAGGGCTATAAAATTCATTTTACTACCCAAGGCAGACAAACGCTCAAGCTGTCATACCAGAAAGTCTTAAAACTGAGTCTATAATTTATAACAAATTGTGCACAGGTCTGTAGTATGGGAAGTACAGATAAGTACTAGCATTCCAGCATATCTGGCAGAGGCAGTGGGGCAACAATCAAACCACTAATCCAAACCCTTAAACTCCAGTCCTCTAACACTAGACATCCATCTCCCATATGACCTCATGCTCAGTCTCTCTCAGTAAATAAGTTCTTTCTTGCTGTGTCCATTCCAGCTCCCCGTCTTTCCTTTTGAAGACCGCATTACATCCCGCTCCCAAGAGGAGTGACTCACTCAGTCTCCCTCTCTGACTGTATAAATTCACCGAGTTAGGCTCCCTTGTGGTCCTGTTCCAACATCCAGCCATCAGCTACCCAGCCATTCAGTTGTTACGTGTTTGCACTCCCAGTGGATTCAGTCCCACATTACTGAATTCTGGAAACAAAACTACTAGGAAGCAGTAAAGGGAACATGCCATTCATCTGTACTTAGGAAAACAAAGCAGCAAAGGTTAAGAACTGCATAGCTATATGTTTGTGAGAATATTTTTACCTTCCCTCAAAAACTTGGTACCTATGTCTTCCCATCTTTTTTAAATTTAGGTTTACAGATTTCATATAATGTTTGCTTAAAGTTTGTGGCTCAAAGTCTTAAAAAAAAAAAAGAGGAAGATAGATTTCACTTTTTTTAAAGTTTGCCTTCTGAATCAGCAGCCATATTACAATACTTCACTCCTCAAGGTTTTAGTGCAACCATATTTAATACAGGGGCTGGTTATCATCAGATTAGCGAAGTAACACTTATCACACTACTGCATGTTCTGACCAAAGAAAAAGAAATCTTGCATCCTAAACAAAACCAAATGCATCATATTTCATTTTAGTGACTTATTCACCTTATTACAGTATGTTTATTACTTTACTGTGAAAAACTTTAACAGAGGCCTAATAAAAATATGGGGAACTTTCAGGTACTGCATATTTCTGGGTGATGCAGAGCTGACACCCGATATCATTCTGAAAGCCTTTACACAGAGAAGGTGCAATGGCAACAAAAGTATGAATTTTACTTGGTTCTCTCCTTCGATCAGGTTCTTCTGAGGAAAGACGAGTTTATAAAAAGGCCTTAGCCAAGATATTTGGATCAAATATCACAGAAGGACACACAGAATCTCCAGATGAAAGATCTTCAGAGACAATTAGAAACCCTGGGATCTCTGGGAAATTCAAGCTGGCTGAACCTCCAGTGTTTGGCAAAGACATTACCCTAATCTTAATTCTCAATAACCTATCTTTTGACCACAAGACTGTGAAGGTGGACATGAGTGCGTCAACCATCCTGTACACAAGGAGACCAGTGGCAGAGATCCTGAAGGCAACCACTTCTGTGGATCTTGGTTCTAAACAAGGTAACTTTTAATGTCCCTAAGGAGTCAATATAGCCCTCTTCTTAGCCGCACAAAGGCAACTGGAAGGAAGAAACATCAGTATCGTATCTGTATCAGCCTTGTAGTGCATCTACTTGTTCCATCTCTTAATAGCATTGTTTATGACTACATTTTACAAGATATGTTTTTTCCTCTGAAAACTTTCACTAGTTCAACCAGGAACTGAAGGTCTCATGAAATCTTATATAGAAGGCTACATTTATATTATAGCTCCAGAAGCAACACTATATATATATATGGGGGGTGTGTGTGTGTGTGTGTGTATATGTATGTGTGTGTGTATCTATCTGTCTGTGGTGATTATTACAGGTATAGGAACACATCTTACTTTTAACAAATAAAAAAAGTCTGAGGTACGCTTTCTGGCACTCAACAGGCAACACTTTAATAGAAATTAACTAGGACAAAGGTTAAAAATTACAATGAAACTGCCTCTCTTTTGAAGAGTCAAGGCTATTAAAACTATTATAGAGAACTTTTTCCTCCCCACGGGCTACAAAGATAAACATTTTTTCCATACACAGCAGAAAAGTTGTAGGACTACAATAAGCAGCTGACCAGGTCACTTGAAAAGGATCTCTGTGAAACTTGACCCAAACTTTCTTCTTGACTGAGGTAAAATAAATAAGATATAAGGAGGGAATAGATAAAAATGGTTATACCTCTAATTATAAGAAATACAAAGGGACAGGAATCCAGTGAAATGCAGATGAGCAGATTCCTTCAGTTTCAGGCCAAAATCCTCCATTCAAAACTGTAAGGGTCAAATGAGTTAAAGTAGAAAAGGATCACCATAAGAGGGAAATACACAACCAGCCTCACAAGGAAGAAATATAAACAGACTCCAGCCTTCTTATCTTCTGGTCTCTTCAATAATATCAAAACCCCTCACAATAACTCTCTTTTCTTTAGCATTCTTTGAGAGTGTAATGGTTCCTAAATATATGTCTGAATTCCAGGGAAACATATCCAGTTAAAGATCCCTTATTCTTATTATGGAAAATATCTGACTACTGACAAAAGGATCCAAGTTACTGCTTTGTGTGAAGTCATGCACATGCATGGGGTAAAGTTGCTGGTGGAGAAGACAATCATTTTAGAAGACACAAACATTATCATTAAGGTAAACAATTCTCTCCCTTATGCCCTAAACAGACAGAAAGAACTAAAAAGTCTTTATGGAGCTCAGATCTGAAGATGAGAATTTGGCGATAAATACATTAATTTAGGCTGCAATTTCAGATGTAGCTCTAAAATTCTGCCTGCTTAAATTGAGAAAGTAAGCATGCGAGAGACCAGTTTTGAATCTTTGCCTGAATCTTCCCCCTGTTCTTCAGAACAGTTCTGTTACCTTGTTTCTCTCCCAGTCACATGCCACTGCTTTATGTTCACAGAACTTACTTTCATTTCATCTGTACTCCAGTTATTGGCAAGTGCTTGTGTTGCCTTTAAACAACTTTGCCTACTCCCAAAATACAGACTTAAACCCTTAATTCTAATCTATGTTCAGGCCAGTTTATATTGTTTTAACACTTTAATCCTGATCAATGATGCGCCAAAAAAAAAAAAAAAAAAAAGCCACTCAGCAACCCAAAGATCAGACAGGTTTAATGAGATGTATCTGTATAGTCAGGGCTCTCTTTCACTGGAATTGTGCATGAAATATTGCATACAGCTTGACAACGTTATTTAGCTAATCCAAATCCAGCTTCAACTATTGGGAAAGGCATATCAGCTGTCAGTTAAATTTCACTGCTCCTACCAATATCTCATTCATCCTCAAATATGAGAGATGTTCTGCTTACAGTTTGACTGAAGTCTGACTCCAGAAAAGCATAAAACAGTGATCAGAAATGTGTCTCTGTCATTTAGATTCCTCGGCGGGTTGTAGTGAACAAAGCTGTTACTCTAGAGATCTCATATGCCAATCCCCTCCCTGAACCTGTGAACCACTGTGTACTACTAGTGACTTTGATGAATCAACAGGTCAAGATACAGTAAGTGAAAGCTGCAGCATTTACTCAGTGCTTCTACCATGACCAATGGCATGTCTAGTTTCTCAATAAGAAAAAATTATGGTTGAATTGTCTTTTTCATATTTTCTACTTATGAAAATAAAAATGCCACCAAATACATATTGAGATATTATGATTTCTCTGTCACGTGTTATGTTTTTCCACGTAGTAACTTCTTTAATAACTAAAAACTGCTAACATTCTTCTTTCCTGGGAAATAAAATGGGCATGTCAAATTCCTTTGTCTCTCTAATACTTCTTTTACAGTTTGGCTTTGTGTTTCTATTTTTATATACAGTACCCTAATACTACAGAAATAAGTCTAAGCTAAAGCAAACAAATAAGACACTGCCATAGCTCCCCTCGTATCAGTCCAAAAAAGAAGTTGCTCTGTTCTCCTTTAAAGTAGGAGACAACCATGCCTTTTCAAAACATAAGAGCAAAATATTCTATTCCCTTTTTCTTTTCCTCTGGACTCTGCTGCCTTATGGATTAACTCAGTGTTGAGTAGTTCATACTTCCTAAAGCTTGTTTTATTATAAAACAGCCTGACTTGCTGTGGCTCTGGAAATATTTGGACATAATAATTCATAAAAATATGTAAAACATTATTCCAGAGAAAGACTAAGTCAATTTAGGCCAAAAGGAGACATAAAATGAAGCACCCTGGTCATTAGAAAAATCATATTATTGCCAAAATGGATATGAACCAAGCAGGCATTGGACAGAGCGCTGACCTTTGACATCAGAGTTTTCCTATTTTGAGTTTGTGTTGACTATCCAAACTTGTACCCAGCCCTAACATGGAGGCATGACGTAGCACTTCTCATTTCTATCAGTCTATTCAAGAGTAAACGAAGATGGTACTATCTTTTCCCATTTCTTAGTCTACACAAAGCCTCAAACCCTAAGTAATTCTCAAAACCCAAGGCTGGGTCTCAAGCAATTGCTGGTGCCCTAGCTATCATGCAGTTCTGCTTCTTGGGAATCTTGAGGAAAGACAATGCAAGCCTGAATTAATTGATGATTTTTTTTTTTCCAGTCTGGCACAACTGGCACCGAGGGAGAGATCAAAAATTTATTTTGAATTCACACCTCGCAGGACTGGGCCCTTACAGCTGCAAGTAGACTTCTCTTGTGACAAATTTTCACATGTCAAGGGATTTGTAACCATTGCAGTAGCACCTGCATAATGTGATGGAATCAATCTCCTATTTCAGCATTAACATGGCAAGACACTCTCCTCTGTATAGGGACAGTGATGACAGCAAGAAACTTTCCACAAAAATTGGTGACCTCTTACACTGCAATAGAATCAAGTCTCCTGCTTTCAGGTGCTTAATTATTTAGTCTCTAATTATATTTATCTAGAAAAATGAAGCCACTTCCTTGTAGAAATAGTTTCACTGTTTAATCAAATCTCATTGTGTTAAGCTTCTGGTTTTGACTTTTCCATCAGATAATTAATACAGTCTCTTTTCAACCACATTCTAATTGTCAGCAATAAATAAAACCTATCCATATAACTGTATTCTTTTGTAATGAATTGTACATTCCATGGAAATATTATGAGAAATCACAAGATTGAGGGAAGTTCTTTTTCCTTCATTTCACAAGCTTCTTACCTAAAAAAGTAGAACATTTCCTCCATTGTTCATTTAATTTCTGTATTTTGTGACACCTATAACTCTGTGAATGGAGAGCAAAAAAGCCTATGAAGGCTGGAAAAAGTAATGTTTGGGGTCCATGACAACAGTATTTCTGTAGCCTGTGGGCATAGGCCTGTCACAGAGCAGACAACACACATACACATTCAAATCAGTAACTTAATTCCTATGTAACGTGAGAGTCCCAAGCACCATGAAGCATGGGGAGAGTCTTGCATTAATATAGAAGTCCAGCAACACTTCTTGCCCACCAGCACAAGGACACTGGAGACAAGGAACACATCTCTCTTCAAACGTTCCCAACGTAACTCATTCACAGGCAGCCCCTACTCCACACCCCTGTCACAGTGTTTGCATACAGATGCCTCTTTTGTGGGTTCCTGATCCTAACACTGCCAGGTACCAAGTCTCACCTGAAATGCACTTTCAAGCAGCCTTAAGGATTCTCTATTACTGCAGGCAATGTAGCCTGTCCAGGGACTGCTATGAAAGCTGGTGTCTGACAGGGCACAGTAACCATCTGGCCACACTTCAGAAGTAGGGTATGAGGCAATAATGGTGTACAAACAGCTCTGCCAAGCCTGAAGATTCAGATTTGTTGTCTGACTTATAAAATGTTTAAAGTAGAATTAATAAGGCCAAAATTCCGAACCACAGAGCTGTCAGGAGTTCGATATGGACACCTTTTGTCTGACAGACGCTAATATTTCAGAGAGTCTCACACATCCAGACATGATCACAAATTCTTACTGAAAAAAATACACAAGAAACCATAACAAAACTTCAGATGCCTTTTTTAAAAATAAATTTAAGCTGCAGGTAATTAATTTGCCTTTTTGGTTGTCAGCAGTCTTGATATGAATATGGAAACAAAACAGGAAACAGAAACAGACAAAAAAAGCCCCTTACTCCTCACTCACAGTCCATTGAAAGTTCAGAACAGCATGCACCTCCTCTCGGGACAAATTGGCAGGGCATGTTTCTAGATAAGTTGTGACACAGGATGAGGGAGGAGAGAGGATAAGGGAGCTTGAAGAGTGGGAAAGAGAGTGTCTGTAATTAGAGTGGGCAGGGCTCACAACAGAAGAACAGCTCTGTAGCTTCCTCCAGGGCCCAACTCAAGATGCCATGCCAAATAGCTACAGAGAAAACTATGTACACATATCATGAACGCCAAACTATAAAGAAAATTATTAAAAGCAGAGGCAGCCATTAAACACTCCTCTGTACTTAACAGAAATCCCTGATGCGCAGGTGACTAGATAACAATGCCATCTCAGTGGGATGTATTACTTCTTAGATAAGAAATGCGTATTATAGGTAATCTTGTCAGTAGCAGATAATGAGGTCACAACTCTGTATGCTTCCAAGAAAGAATGAATTATATACAGTCATATGAAAGATTTTCAGGCAGACCTTGCCTTAAAAAAAAAAGTGGTTTATGCTATGCAAAGTCATGATGCTACTGAGCGGCAGTAACACTAATATATTACAAATCTACTTAGTTCACTCCATGTTCCATACATCCATGTTGTACGATATGTATATTTGTCTATACCTGCCCTCTGTACATACAATCTCCAAAAACCTAAACTGACACAAACCAAACCATCCAAAATTAAATTTCTTCTGTCTACTTAAGACTGTATTTCCTTCATTAGATCCAGTTTGGGATGTTTTCCACTCTTAGTAGTTAAGACACCAGGATACTGTTTATCATCTTTCCTCTGCCATTCACCAGTTTTAAATAAGCATAATTAGATTCAAGATTGTGCAATTAAAGCAGTCATAAGTAGATGCTCACGTAGGACATTACTACAAAAGCAGTAACTAGCAACCACAGGTCACACCCAGCTTGTATAAACTCTAGCTTATGCAGTGAAGTCAAGAGGACGAAGCCTTTCGTTACTCGTGCTGGTGGAAGAGGATTCAGAATGTTCTTGCACACTTTTGTACCCGTAACCTGAACAACGCACAAGTGTGGAAAAGAAGAAAGAAACCTTATGGCGGGTAAGTTAAAAACAGCCTGATTGCTCCAGACATCACTCTTCCAATACAGATGAGTGACATTTGCTGAGGAAACAGGATAAATTACATGTAGTTGTTCTCTTGGCAATTTAGCCCTTTTTAGGTTAAATGCATTTACGGGTTATTCTACTAGCACTGATTTTCTTTTTCTTAATATCATGGGTCTTGAATATATTCTTTTTTCCTGTAACACAGAAAAATACAGTAAGAAAATATTTTTCTATCATATCCATTAACTAATCTACATAGTGCTTTTGGAGCCACCTAATCAACACTGTTGGCTAGTGATTTGGGCATCAAACTGTCACACAGAAGTCCCAGGCTCTAACCCCTCTCTGATATCGAATTGAAGTCTGGCCTCAGACAGGTCACTTGATGGCCTCCCAACTCCCATGTTCACCTCCTCACAGAGTGGCTATGTCAGCCTGTGTGCTACTTTGGATTTTTTTCTGTTGTAGCTTCAGCTTTCTGTCAGAGGCAGCAAGAACCCTGTGTGCATACTGATCAGCATTTTCAGCAGTGATCACCAATTCTTTTGCTTATGAGCATGCTCCCAGTGTCTATCCATTAGAGGATAAACGCTTACCCAAACAAATTTTTAGAAGTTTGTCCAATTGTACATTGACAGGATTATTGAAAATACATTTTTCCAACAGAGAGATACTGAAACCAGAAAAAGAAATTTTAAGATTTAAAGTGAAACTGTGAAGATCAAAACAAGGAGAAATTTGAAGTACACATGGATGAAAGACTGTTATCAGGCTTTATTGTGCTCTTGCCCCATATATGAACCATTTTTTGTCGATCTCCTGCACATATTCACTAGAAATGCCTGTGTAACTGTGGACTTTGCAAGGCAAACTAAACTATTAATGCAGGAAATTCTTAGAGCTAACCAATGCTAGCCACTGCCTTCTTTATCTTTCCCACTTCTCCAGGTGTCCCCTCTTACTCTGTTGTACATCTTGTCTTTTCCTGTGACATTCCACTCTGAAACTCTTAGCAGCACTGTTTAGGTCCTTAAATGTCAGAGTCCCACTAATACCAAACCCATAGCTCAGTTGCTATTAAATCCTGTATGTACTACATTTTTATTTGCAGACATAAAAAATGCTCTTAGTTATCTGCATCACTGCACAACTAATGACGCACACGCTCCCCACACCAAATAGCCTGGACATTTAACTTGCACAGTTCAGAATACACAGAAGTAGCATATACATGGGTAAAGTGTTACAAGGCTAATTTCTTTTCAAACTCCGAGCCCACATGTCCTTCAGAAACACGTTCTAATTCACTCTAAAAGTAGAGGACTTGATGTTAGGAATGCTGTTTTCTGTAGGTCCTTTTTAATTAAACATATTTAAGTCAGGAAAATAAAGTCATGATGCAAATGAGAAGCTTTCTAGACATTTTACATCACGTGATTCAAATATCACACTCCTATCAATGGAATTTTTTTTCTCCAGGTGACACATCTGAAACAAGACCTTTCACTTAACTGAAAATACTAAAACATGTTTATGCTCACAGACTACAGGAAAGCAACTTGTTCTAGGCCCTTACCGCAGACTTAGAACTGCATATGCACGTTCATATTTCTTCCAAAAAGCTGAAAAACAAGTATAATTATGACTACATGAAGACTTCACAGAATAAAATTCTGTGCTGCAAACACAGCAGAAAACTCAAATCCCACCCTATTTCTATAGTAGAACCCTATGGATTACCTCAGATATGAACCTCATTCCAAGTGATTCAAGGTGGTCCTAAACCAAGTCCTGTATCTTAGTACAGTGAAATGATGGAACTGTTGCTCACGGCACCATTAGTCTGCAAAGGGTTAACATGCTGTAGTCGTGGCAGGAAATTTTCTTCAAGTGAAATTCCTGTGGAATATCATATTGGAGAAGAGCACTTCTCCAACATGTGTTCATAGAGGGATGATGTATTTTTTCTGCTTTGTTTTTGTTTGTTGGTTGTTTTTTTTTGTTGTTGTTCTTTTAACTGATTGAGGAACAAGTAAGGTTGAAAGCTTTTGTAATCTGTGCTTCAGTGTCCCTTTTTCAACAGTGGGCAACCTATCATGATACAATAGAGCAACCCATAGCACTGCCTCAAGATACGCCACTCCTACCATCTGTCCTTTGCGGGTTATCTTTTTGCAACTGAATGTGAAGTAATACCCAGCTTCAAGCAACAAGACTGTAAATGAACTGAAATATAAGATATATGAGAAGATAATGTGCAAGTTTGACAATGAAGATACTACCCTTCTATTCATCATGTCATACAGTGTTTCCAGGATCAGGCATGCACTTGCTCATGAGAGTTTTAATACTTCTTTCTGTACATCTGTAAAGCATTCTGTGAACTAGGGATCCCCACAGAAAAAGAGCAGGGACATGGTGGAATAGAACAGTCTCTTCAAACTTTAACAAAGTCTTATCTAAATACAATATTTTTTTTTAATCAAAGATGAATTCTCTGATTGGGTGTTTTTTCTGTCTCTGAAAGATGCCTGCAGAAAAGATATTTTAGCTGTTCCTCTAAGTTGTTGTTTATTTTGCAATTTTTAATAACAACAGTGGATTTTTCTGTTTTCCTAGAGCATATAACTCCAGCTATACATAAATATAATAAAACTATTACATTAGAGAAGCTGAAAAGATGTACAAGTTTGAAGGAACAATGTTTTTAATTAACTTGCCTTGTGTCTTTCTAGCCCTGAAAATAGCAAATGTCAATTGGCAATCCAAACTGAATAAAGCTGCACACCACACCTCTGATTACAGCAGCACAGAAGCAATCTTGAGGAGAGGACAGGCCTTCAACATCACTCTGCACCTCCAAACAATGGTGCAATCTGGGGACAATTTCACATTTATTGCAAGCACAGGTAATTTCCCCATGGCACTCACCTCACATCCAAGTCACTCCAACTCCACTCACATCCAGTGCCTTAGAGCTCTATGTGGTCCATTCCTGAATCATTAAGCTTTGTCCTGTATCATTCAGGATTCATTGTTCTTTTAGGCTTAGAAGCTCCCATTTTAAAGTTCAATCTGTACCTTAAGACAATAGACAGTTAAGGTAATAATTAATAGAAAGGTAGGGGCCATCTTCATCCTAAAAACAAGCCTGTATCTTTGGTCCTAAGGACCTACCTGCAATACTGCAAGTTGTCTTCATTCTGTAGTCCCTGAAAATTTTGCAACTCTGCCTCTCACAGACCATCATCCCTCATTTGTCTCCTCTCCTGACTCTCTACTTCACCCGTTTAAATTCCCCTTTATTAACTTAATGTGTTCCCTATTACTAGAACAGTCTACGTGACCCCATTCATAAGACTCCTCTCTGTATCTTCCCAAATGGCTTCTCAAAAAAATCCTCCAGGCAGCTACTAACTCTTAATGCAGTGTGTATTAAAATGTGTGGCCCATCCTGCCTACATATTTTTGAACTGTCCAGTTTTCAGGACAACAGGTTTGTATCCTCACTTGTCTAGAATGATTATCGATGCACTCACCTTTACTGGCTTGTGCACATAACAGAGCACTGCATAGTATGATTCTATGGATTGGAGTGCAGCTAGTTTACATTGAATAAGCATTTGATCTGATAAGCCACAATCTTTCAATGTAGTCATTAAAAAAAAAAAAGAAATTGAGATCATCACTGACCCCAAGTTTGTCATTCAGAATTGCTGTCCCTGTTCCCTTTGGCAGGACCTTCACCAGCAGAATCACAGAGGACCAAGGCTGTATTTAACCTCTCTGAGGAGGGTGCCAGTGGCTGGAGTGCAACCCAAGAGCCCAGTGAGCCCGGCTGCCTGAACTTCACAATATTCAGCCCAGCCAATGCTGTCATTGGACGATACAAACTTAAACTACAGATTGTTTCTGGGAACAAGGTCTCTTCAACACTCCTGGGCCAGTTTGTACTACTCTTCAATCCCTGGTGTCCAAGTATGTTTTGATGTATCAAGTTCTTCAAATAACTCATTGTCTCAGTCAGGAAATCTGGGTGTCACAGTAAAGCATGTACCTGGCAGTCACAGCTACAGAAAGATTTTTTTTTTGCTCAACATCAAGGATCAGTTTTTTGCCCCTCCAGTGCTGCAATGCATCAAAGATCCAGCCTCTTGCTTGTAGAATACGAAATCAGAGGCAGGAAATATTCCAAATACTCAATCATTTTTTTCCCTCTGATACTTGTGTTCAGTTGTAAACCAAGCAATACCTACCAGTAAGACACATACTGAGATTACTGAAAGGACAGGAACATAGTCCGTTCCCCTGAAAGGAACTTCATGCTTATTTTATTCACTCTCTAAATGATTACAGAGTTATAGCAGGGAGTCCTAACCCTGAATGCACAGGCAGTCTGACCTGTTCCCTAGAACTCCCCTTGAAGTGAGATTTTCAGTTACAGCAAAACAACTTTCCTTTCAGCCAGCATCTCTCATTCTGCTTCTAGATGATGATGTCTATATGGCTAATGAAAAGGAGCGACAGGAGTATGTCCTGAACGACAGTGGAATCATATTTCAGGGACTGGAAAAATATATTCAACAAGAAGCTTGGAACTATGGACAGGTAAACAGCATCACCTATTTCAGAACTTTGAAAGTAAGAACAGTGGGTAAATAGGCTCTTGAGGAGAGAGTATCATTATCTCATAGTATAAGAGTTCAGTATTCCTCTCTCACTTATGATTTTCTTGTAGGCATATGTCTCACTTATCAATACATTACAGCAGCACCAGGATCATTTCCCCGGTCTGGCAAGTGCTAATACAGAAATAAAAGAAACAAAGCACAATTTTAGTTTTCTTCTGCCTATTACACAAACTGGCAAAATTCTACTTGTTTCTTGACCCTTGTAAAGGGCAAAGGAAGCCATTCCAGTATTAAACTCTAGGTATTGCAAGGCTAGTACATCTAAATGTTTACACAATTGGTTCAGTAACAGGGCAGAAGACACTAAAAGGATATTCCACATCTACTCAACTGGAACAACTCAAGTTGGAATTTTTGAAGATCAGTTTGGCCTTCTAAGCATAACTGCTACAAATACAGTCCTAACTACAGCCCACTGGTAGTCACATAGCCATCCTGCAACTTGTTGGGCCAGTCAAAACCTTTCCTGACCACTTCATGCCTTACAACTACACCAGCAGTTGCACAGACAGCATTTATATTAATCCTGATCACTGTGGCTACTTTTACACTAGTAAATGAAATAAAGCAGATCTGCTTTCTGTCTCAGAGGTCAAGTGACATCCTTGACTGACAACATCCATACAGCACAGCACTTCAGCATTCTCTGGGCCCTGCACAGTGTCTCTGTGAACCTAATCCACAATAATTATTTTTGTGGGTTTCTTTCAGTTCAGATCATATGATATAAGGTGAAGGCAGGCCATCAGAGTGAAGCTTTCATAACAGAAGGGTACCTGTGGGGACATGACAGGATGTGGGAGGGTGCAAAGCCTGCAAAGCCAGACCTGGAGTGGTCTTGTTCATTCCACCAGGCCACATAATGTCTTTGTGAATGCTAGTAGTTATGGCCCCAAGCCATGCTCATTAGCATGCTGTCTTTAAAATACTGTGGAGGGTCAGCAGTCTAGTGCCTATACTTTCTTCTTGACCCTATTTTCTTTAACAATACAGAAAATACTTTTATTACCAACATGATCCTGTTGTGCTAGGAGAAGAAAAATAGGTAGGGAGTTTATCCTTGGGTTTATTTATGAAGTTAGCCTTTAATATATTGCTTGTTTTGATTTCAGTTTGAAGAGGATATCCTTGATATTTCTCTGGCTATACTGGATCGAAGCCTGAACCACCGCCAAGATCCAGCTGCTGATGTATCCAACAGAAACAATCCTATCTATGTGAGCAGGGTTATCAGTGCTATGGTAAAGTGACCAATTAGTTACAGCTGTACAATGCACCTACTTACAACCCCCCCAATACATTATTGTGAATGCCTCAATGTTTTATAGGAGTAACTAACTCTTCTGCAGAGAATACCCACAGAAGAGGTAAAATGGAGATTTTTTTTCTCCTGGAAAAACACCCCAAAAGTTTAATTTACTTTCTTCCCAAAAGTTTGCTCATAACTGAAGGAATGTTTTCGAGGTCTTTTGGGGAACGTTGAATCTCAGATTTATTTTCCTAACGGATTTTCAGTTCATTAGATCTTTTCACTAATTTGGAAAGCCTGTGTCATTCTGAAATAATTTGATAAGTTTTTCAAACACCAAGAGAAGCATGAAATATTTTGGAAAACCTGTGTTGCTATGGCTCCATTTAATGTGTGTATTTAGTATTCTTCACTTAAGGGGGATTTGTTCATTAAGCCCTGTATGCATTTCCTTCAACAAATAGTTACATCTTCTCAACACCCCCCCATCCTCACAAACATATAAATGCAGAACTAGGCAACTGAGAAGTTTTGCATTTTATAAATAATACATGCCTTGCAACATTCCTTATCTGAGATTCCTCCTTTAGAGCTGTGATCCATTTCACCTGTTTAGACAGCACTCACTTTAGGCAGTTTCAGCTTCAACATGAAGTAACTAACTCTACTTAGATGTACAAAATTACTAAAAGTACTAATACTTAAGAAAAAAAAAAATTAAAAAAACCTTACCGTTTTCTGTACAACCATACATGACATTTAAACAGGCCTTTAAAATGGATGTGCCCAAATATATGCAAGCACATCTAACAAGTCTGAGCAAGCTATATGTACTATATGGACATTTGCAACAAATGTACATTCAGAGAAAATCTGTACTTCTTGATGCTTCCATATAAATCACTTGAGAATGTGAACCAATACTGAATACACAGTGTAACAGTATAATGACATACAAGGAGGTGAAATTAATCAATGAAACAGAGAAAATTTAAATAGGCTGGCAGTCAGTGCACTTGGGCACACTTGTACTGAAAAACAAGGCAGTTTTGAATCACCAGGCTCTACAAGCTGATCTGGGTTTGATCCAATTGTTGCACTTGAGCAGACAAAATTCTGTCTAAGATTCAAATACTATTTCCCACCACTCAGCCAATAAGAACAGTGGTACAAACAGGGTCATTTCTGCCTATTTACCTCTCTCCCTTTTTCTGTAAATATTTTAATTCTCTCATGAGAAGGACTCTTTCAGGTTAACAGCAACGATGAAAAAGGAGTAGTGGAAGGGAAGTGGAATGGAAAGTATTGCTCAGGAACCAACCCCTTGCAGTGGAGTGGAAGCGTGACCATCCTTCGAAAGTGGTACAGGGGGAGATACAAACCTGTCCGGTATGGCCAGTGCTGGGTCTTTGCAGGAGTAATGTGCACAGGTATACATGAAGGGATGAAGAATGCTATCAGAAAGGAAGTTTACTAGGATTTCTGTAGTTTTAACTTTGTGATGTTATTGTTGAAGCTGTTTCAGCTTTGACAGAGAAAGTGAAGAACGTATGCTCTCCATGCATGAAGGGTTATTTTCTTCTATTTTAAACAGACATGGGTTGTAATATGGCACCCCAGTTTTGTGAGTCATCAAACAAAATGCAAAGTGGTTTGCCAGACTGGGCTGGTGAAAAGAGCAAGGTTTCCTGTTTCAAAGCTAGGATTCAAAGAAAACCAGTGCTCTTTTAAGTCTGTTTCCTCACAATGCCAGTTTTCTACTGTTGTGTTTTATCTACTGGTGACACAAAACCAAATCATAATTCTGAGGACCTGTAAAGGGAGCTGCAAGTCGGGAAGAGCATTTTATACTAGCAGTTTCCGTTCAGAGCTGCTCTGAGAGACAAGAGTCACTTTGGGGAAAATACAAAGGAAAACTAATGCAATTGAGAGGTACGTCTCAGAGAGGAAGTGGAAGAAGAAGCAGGTAACAGAAACAAACACAGGGATAAAATGGGAGAGAGAAAAGGATGAAGAATGAAAGATTAAAATAAATGGGTGAATCTAACTCTTCTTAAAAAGAGCACAGCAGCTAAGAACATCATGTGAGTGGAACTGTCTTCTAAGCAGTTGTGCACCATGACTGTGACTTGCATCATATCTGAGAGAGAAGTTTCTGAGGGTTTGTTTCCCTACTGGAAACATACACACTAGACTGCTTTGCCAAGAAAACCAAAAATATTTCCTAAATGTCTGCAAAATAGGCTTACAGCACTTTCATGGTATTCTATATTGCAGTTCTGAGATCCTTGGGAATACCTACTCGTGTTATTACAAACTTCAACTCTGCCCATGACAGGAATATAAATCTGAGTATTGATAAGTACGTTGACATTTCTGGAAAGACCCTGCACTTGACTGAAGACAGTGTGTGGTAAATATAATTTTTTTCTTAGTATTTCTTCCATTATATTCTCCTCTAATTAAAAGATCTAGAATCATGCTCCTGAAAAACCACCCCAACCTCATGCTCCCAGTGACGTAAAACCCCATACCAAAGAATCAAGAGAGTGTTCAGAAATGCAATATGTAGTCAGTTTCATCATTCTGAAGAATGATGAGGAGGAGATACTTTGCACCATTGCTATTAAACATATAATTTGAAACTGTAACTGCTAATTTTGTCGCTACTGTATGAAAGTTTAAATTTTTCCAAAAGAAGTTGAAGAGTGATTAACCTCTTGCTCAAAAATGGTATCACCTTGTCCCTCAATTCCTAGAGCAGAGCACTCTCAGAAGCCCGTAAGTTTTAGACCCAGCTCCTGTGCTACATGCTGTCTCAGTCTTTCATGATTACCATTATACATCCCTTGCACAATACTGAGAGGTTACTAAAGTAAAGGTAATATGTTTAATGCAGATGAGAAGAATTCCATCACATCCCTTAGGAAGAACATGCTGTTTCTTTCACCTCAGAGAACCTGTTAAAAATCATGCTTTTGACAAACAAGTGCACAGAAACTATCACACTGCACGTGTGTTGTACTGCATGATCAGTGTTTCAGTCACCAAGTACCCTATACCATGTGGACTGAATGGGACATGGGTGACATGAAGTAGAAAGCAACTATGAATTAAAAACCAGATACCAATATGCGCAGGAGACCTTTGGCTGTACAGTATGTTGCTCTGGAATGTCCAGAATTGAATACTTGACTCTGCAATTAATTATTTTCCTTTTAACATTTTTTTTCATAACATCCCAATATTCCTTGGTGATCTGAACACAAAAAGCTGGTAAAGAAGGGGAAAGAGGTACTCAAGAAAGGAGTCAGCAGCTGGTCTCTCCACAGAGAAGTTTTCATTCGCTTGACTAGGGTTATTTCTTGCTTTGCACCAGAAATGTATCAAATCTTTCAATACAGAATTAATTGTATGAATCAGTGATTCCCTATTCTACCTCCCTTACAGGAATTTCCATGTCTGGAATGAAAGCTGGTTCATTAGAAGAGATCTTGGCTCTTTTTATGATGGATGGCAGGTTCTAGATGCAACGCCCCAGGAAAGAAGCAAAGGTAACGCTGCTGTAAATATAAAAAGCTGTAGATACTGTTACTCCTAAATATTGTTACTGAAATTTCAGGACAACTCTCTTCTATCTACTCCCTGTAGATGTAGCATTAACTCAGGTGCACAAGAAAAGCAATACCCACATCAATCTCCAGTAGACTGCTTTTCCGTCAGCCTCTGGATTGCCTACCAGCATGCAAATTCTTACTTTTTTTGATCCTCTGCCTCCACAAAAGCCAGCACATCTTAAGTTCACTTATCTCACCCTTGCTTGTCTTAGCTCCTAATATTACACAGATTCATAAAATGACATAGAATAGCTAAGGTTGGAAGGGACCTTTAGAGTTCATTTACTCCACCCCCCTACTCAGCACAGGGCCAATTAAAACAGGTTTCTCAGGACCATGTCTAGTTGGGTTTTGAGTATTTCGTAGGATGGAGACTCCACAAGCTCTCTGGGCAAACTGTTGCAGAGCTGATCACCCTCATAGAAAAAAGGTTTTTTATTACGTTTAAATGGAATTTTCTGTGTTTCAATTTGTGCCCACTGCCACTTGTCCTTTCACTGGATATCACTGAGGAGAGTCCGATTCTGTCCTCTTTACACCCTCCCATCAGGTATTTATACACACCGATAAGATTCTCCCAAGCCTTCCCACCTCCAGGTTGAACAGTCCCAGTTCTCATCCCTTAATCCCTTTTTGTGGCCCTTTGCAGGACTTGCTCCCATACACCCACATCTTTGTTATACAAGGAGCCCAGAACTGGACACAGCATCACAGATGTGGTCTCACCAGTGCTGAGTAGAAGGAAAGGATCACGTCCCTTGATCTACTGGCAATGGTCTTCCTGATGCAGCCCTGGATGTTGCTTGCTGCAAGGCCACATTGCTGGCATTAGACACATTTGCTGGCTTGTATTGGACAGATTTAGCAGCAAAACAAATTAAAACCCCTTTTAGTAAGATGCTAAGTAAAGATTTTGGAGCTTATAGTCACAGGGTTGAACCAAAGAGTTTACCACAGAAAATAAAATATGCCCCATGACTCTACCCTATGTTTTACAGGACACACTGGAATGAGTAGGAAGATATTTCACATGATGTCCTCATGGCATGCAACAACATGCCATTTATGGACAAAGCTACATGAAAGAAGCCCCAAACTGTTCTCCGGTTCTGAAACCAAGTGACATAGAACAGCTTTTTTTTACAGCACTGAACTCCCTCTCCCAGACCAAAATAATAGCACAGCCTGCTGCCAACAAACCTTGGTCTGCCCAATTCCCTGAATTCTTCACAGCCACTGTCTGAAAGATTGCTCACTGACAAGGGGGGAAACCACACTAAGAAGCTTGCTAACAAGTAAACAGTGTGGATGACCAATGGCCGGCACTTGGGTTCACACTTTGGCTCTGGTTTTATTTACTAATACAGACACAACTTCATTGATCTAGTTTGATGACCTCCATCAAAAGATTCATTTATTTGGCCATTTTAAACCCATCAAACTCCAGATAAACTGCTTCTCATTCCCCACTACTAAGTTCACCAAATTTAGCTTTAGCTCCCATCCTCTCCTCTCCTTTCACTAGACAGCTTAGCATATAGCCTTGCAAGCTTTGGAGGGTTAGAACACTTCACATAGCACACATCATAAGAAGTGTTAGTTCTCTCTATACCTTATTGGCCTCACAAGCTCCTCCGTGCTCCTACCTTTTGATAGAAAATGCATGTGGAATCTCTGGACATGCTGTTACCATAATGCACAGATGTAGAAACAATGCACTTTATCCAAACATGTCTTTGGAGTGACTACCTCTCCCTCTTGCTGTCAGCATAAGGAGTTAATGTTCTTTCGCAATAGGCAGTCATTTAACTTTTCCCTCTCTCTAATATAGGCATATATCAGTGTGGTCCTGCCTCCACCAGAGCCATTAAGGAAGGGGATGTGAACCTGGATTATGACAGCTCATTTCTGTTTGCAGCAGTGAATGCTGACTATGTTACTTGGATTCACTATAGCAACAAAAGAAAAGAGAGAATTTATTCTGATACTAGGAAGATTGGAAAATTTATCAGCACCAAAGCAGTGGGCACTAACTCCCGTGTGGATGTCACTGCTAATTACAAATATCCAGAAGGTAAACTCTATAGCTGTCTTGCCACTGATGGTCAGAAGGGAAAGGAATCTAGGCCTTCATTGGATTTAGCACTGACTTAATTTCTTTACTTCTTCTGGAGCAAAGTAATTGTGAATTTTCAAAGTATTAGGGCTCATTGTCAGCTGATAGTGATTCAAAATGGCCTTTGTGGTGGCCCTTGATGAAATACTAATATATTCAATACAAAGTCAAAGCTACTTCTGTAAGACATTCTGTCCCAGCTGTTCTGATCAGCTGGTAAGACTATTTCTGTTATGACATGCAGCAATAGTCATTCTGGAGAGTTGTTTGGGGAGAGTTTCTGTGAAAGGATTTTTTCAGCCTTCTTAATTTCAGAGGAGATGGCAATTGCCCCAGCTTTTGCAGAACTGAGCTCTCCCAGGAGTTATCTTTGTACTGCTCACAGCTTCTAAGAGGTGCCCATGAACAGCCAGCTAAAGCTGACAGGCAGGTTTTACTTTCCAGCCTTCATGGCCATGTATATCCATTTGCTTTTGTGTGAAAATTAGCATTTAGGCTAGACCACACTTTCTCCTCTTGTGTATCTTTGCCCTCCTCAGCTTTCCTAAACTGTATTTTACTGAGAGCAATTATGGCTCCATTGCACTATATTCAGCATGCATGACATCTCTGACCATGTTATCTTTCAAAGCAGGATCCTTGAAAGAAAGGCAGGTGTATAAAAAAGCACTGAAGCTGCTTGCTGTGAGAAGCACTGGGAAAAGAACCAAAATTACAAGACGTAGAAGACGATCTTCAGTAGCATGGAGACAAAATATGACACAGCCTACACAAAAACCCAGTATCTCAGGGAAGCTGGTCCTTGATGCATCTCCTGTAATTGGCCAGGATATCCTCCTTACCTTGGCACTCAGGAACTTGACCTCAGATTTCAAGAACATAAGGGTTAAACTGAGAGCTTCAGCCATTCTCTACACAAGAAGACCAAAGGCAGAGATTTTGCAGTTGTCTAGGTCTGTTAAACTTGGATCTGAAGAAGGTAATTTAAATCTTTTTACAGCTAAGGACAAGATGTAGCTTTGCTTTGTAGCCAAATCACATAGAAATAATGAACAGCTCAAGAACTGCATGACCTGCAAACGGTTTGTGGTTAAGGCTATTCAGGGGAAGAGAAACATATATATTTGCCCTGTCTTAAGCATTTGCTTTTGGGCACTGTCAGAAAGGATACTGAGCTGGGTGACCTTTTGTCTGACCCAGCACAGGCACTATTAGTTCTCCATTATGACCTTTTTTGCTAAGAGAGAACAACTAAGACATACACCGGAGACTACTCAGCTACCAGCTCCCCATAAGCAAAGCATAAAGACAGATTAAAGGGGGAAACGTAAGCCTACATCTTTTACAGCAGTAGGACAGTAACTACAGACTGCAGTAAGTGCTACACTACCTGCAGGTAGTGGCCTTTGCCCTGCTTTTATAGGGACAGTAGTGAAAAATGAGACATGAAGCATAGATGAATATAACTACCTTCTCAAGCTAAACCACAACACATTATAACTGTTTCCACTGTTCCAACAGTAGATGAACATTTTTTCTCAACGTACAGAGATCCATTGCCTTCCTCACTGGCACAGAGACTCTGACTGTGCACCCTCTTTAAGGCAGAGGCTACAGCTGCATCAGCAAGGGCATTTAAAACAACCCACCTTTTCACTTCTGCCTTCTTTGCAAGGAAGGAGCATTAAATGCCCAGCTACAGATGAAAAAAAAAACCACCAGCAGAGATTGCCACATACATCCATCCTCAGAACTGTCCAGCTACTGAACTGTACCTGATCATTTAGTGTTTGATGTGATTGTAAGTAGAAGTCACCTATCAGCATCATTCCTGTGTATCAGCTGTCAACACCCACAAATGGACAGACTCCGGGTGATAGCATCCTTGCTCCTTAAAATACAGATATATTACAGATAGCTGGCACTTAGACACAGAAAAAAAAAGGAAGAGGAGGAAATTCTGTTTCTATTTCCATTCCAGTGAAAGAGATTTCATTCAAGATCGCCTATTCCCAGTACAAAAACTCTCTGGTGGATGACAGGAAGATCCTAGTGACTGCTGTGTGTGAAACCAAACAGGGAGCCTCGCTTCTAGTGGAGAAGGACATTGTACTTCAGGATCCTTTTCTCACCATCAAGGTAAAAGCTAGTCCCCTTCGTGTCCCTAGAGAGACACGCTGAGAAGAAGCAACTGAATCCTTACTCCATCTACTTCTCATGGGAAGGAGTGGGGGAAGTGAAATCATGCCTGAGGGTGATTTGATCTTGTTGCTCTAGTAATGGGCCATACGACACAAGTGAAATGAAATACATTAAGGAAAAGCAAACCTTTCCAAGGCATAGCTGTGCTATGGTGTTCTTGCCAGTGCTTGTTGACGTGGCACTGATAAAAGTTCTCAGTGTTAGGAGTGTTACAAGGTAAGATTATCTCCAGAGAGACAGACAGACAGAGCGATCCAGTCCATATCTAGGCCTCCACTTTTGTCAGGGAAGTCTGACCATTCTCTTCCAGTTTATTTAAGAAGCCTGATCTTTACCAAAGACATCTTCACTGACTAGCTGATAATACCTGGGGCTGTGAGGCTTGTTATTACTAATAATCAAAGAAATTCTTTCACCTTATCAGGAAAAGTGGCACTTTTCACCTTCTGTAACATCTTTCCAAATGATTAATAATTAGAACTGGAGGCTTTTTTTCCCATTTAAGACTGACTTCTGACAAATGTTGTACAATGGGTAAAAAGCAATTCTTACCCTACAGAAAAGACCATGCACTATGGATGCCCAGGGACAGTCCTGGGTTTCTATGGCTCATCACATCCAAATAAACTAGCTTAACTTGTTTTGGACAGTTCAGCACATTCACATGCTGTATCAGACATGGGATCAAAAGCTATCTGCCTACTGTACTGTAAACAACATAGAGGGAGTATGATAATTCGTGGCCTTTCAGAGCCTCCAGACTACATAAGCTATCCCAAACCACTCTGCAGTAGCATACAGGAAAAACATGGTTACACACAGGAATAAAAAGTCTGGGTTTTTGTAGGTCTGGCAATTTCTGAATACCAAGTTCTAGTGAGACTTTGTAAAAAGCCTTCTGTGCTGTATCATGCAAATAACAGAGTCAGCTTATATAGGGCTGGCACCTGAATTAAATTACTTCAATTCAGCGACTAAGTTTCAAGAAGGGTTTATGTTTCTGTTGATTGAAACTTCTGTATAAACATACATTCAACAATACAGAAATGCAATTGGGGTGCTGGACTTCTCCATTATGTTAACTAATTCTACATCATCTACAAAGATAACTAGATGAGCCGATTCAGTCAAAATAAGGCAATGAATATATTTATTTGCTACTTGGCATCCCATTTTTTTTTCGCCTGAGATGTCACAATTCACCTCTGTCTCACACCTCCAATGTTTTCTAATCCTAAACCTTTCATTTAGTCTAACTAAAGCTAATTTCACTTAAGCTGCCTACAGTAGTTAGTCAGATATGCCAAGTTAATACTTGTGTTCTCATTCTGTTCTCATTCTGGTAAGTATCGTATACTGTGTCATACGTTAACACCATACACTGACCTAGTTAAAAAATTTGGCCTAAATGGTAGATTCTACAGTAGTTTGTTCTTTCTCAGCCATACTGGGTGGCTGATTCAAGCCTGAACTCTGATGCGCAAAAATATGTACATGTATTAATTCCTGACTTCTTCCTGTCCAGGAGATCCTAAGACTGTAAGTGGCTTGCAACAGGAATGAAAAGAGAAAACCACGAGAAAGAAGTGAGACTAATGCCGTAGCTGAGCAGAATGTTCTCTCTTTGTAGGTCCTTGGTCCAACAGTGGTACACAAGGCTGTTAATGTGCAGGTGACATTTACCAACCCGCTGTCTGAAGTGGTGACAGACTGTGTGCTGAGAGCCGAAGGTAGTGGCCTGATCAAAGACCAACTCAGAATCAAGTACGTAAATGCTATCTGGCTAATAACTCATTCACTTTGGTGGGAAATCTGGAATAGAAGTGGGTTTTTTAAAAAAGATTCTGTCAACCTCATGACTTTTGTTGGCACCAATCCTGGATAAAATACCATCACGTCAGTACTCTCCATGTACTAGTTGGGAGTCTTTTACATCTCCTTAGCCAAGCTTTGAATTAGAGAATGCTCAGAGAGCAGAGAGATGGCCTGCTTTTAATGACAGCATGTAACTCGGAGCGCTGTAGTTAGTGACTGAATTATACAAAGAGTAAAAATTTAAAAATGCTCTTCCTTTTGTGGTTTGCAAAAGAAAAACCAAACAATCCTTGAAGGATAAGAGAGAAAGTGACGGTATCTTTTTTCCTTCAGATATTAAATTACTAAAGAGCCAGGACATAAACTGTAATGAAATGTCTTAAAAATGTGTCCACTGATATCATATCAATAAGAAATTGTTCTCCCATCTCCTCCATGGTTACTATTTTTAAAACATTTCTTAAAGTGTTCAAAATATTTATGCTGGGGGAGTGAGTGAGCACCAAGAAACTGTGAGAGGAAAAAAAAAAAGATAGCAAAAGACAGATAATTATGCAAATCACTAAGGCTTCATTTACATTGAATACAAAATTCAGGTCTAGATCCTGAACTTGAACCTTAATTTGCTGTTGTCAGCATCAGTATTGCTGAGCTTCAGTACCTCCTTAGAGCAGAGAGGCCCTTTTCCCCCACTCTCTCTGTTTTCTGGTGCTACTATCAGTCTCCTTGTGTTGGACAGCCAAGAGTAATTTCTAACTATGGACATAAAATCAACAGGTAATTACATTTACCACACCAAAATACAGCATGAGCATATCTAGAGTACTATAAATGTTGTGAGTGTTGAGGGTAATACATAGACTTGGATTTGAGCTCTTCTAAAGATAACCTTTCTGATCATTCCTCAGGTGCTCAATATGTTTTACTCTCATGATACAACCCCTAACTCTCTATCACAGATTGAGAACTGCAACTATTCTACCACATCCATTACAGCTTGATTAGTTCTTCAAGGATAGTATTGTGGGGGCTGTGAACATGGAAGGTTATGTCCACCTGTGCTAGGAGCATACAAACACAGTGGCCACTTACTCTGACTCTTCCCTTCTACACCGTCTTAGATTTGGGGACTCTGAAGAATACATAGCAAGAATTTTTCAGCTGCTTGAACTTAGAAATGTATTCTTTCTTTTAGTGTGGCAAGAATGGCCCCCATGGAGAGCTCAACAGTCCAATTTGAAATCATCCCCTACAAGAGTGGCACCAGGCAGCTTCAGGTGGACTTGGTTTGCATCCATTTTTCAGACATTAAGGCATTTGTGATGCTTGATGTGGCTCCTGCTTAGTGATATAACCTATACATCAGTTCAGTTTTGTCTCTGTTTATGACACTGGTGCAGTGTTCGTACATTATAATGACTGGGAGCACAGAAATGCAGACTACTCAGCCAAAGTAAAGTGATGCAATATGAACGGAAATGAATAAAAAGGTACTATACACAATGCTATAAAGGCACTGTCACCTCTTCCATTCCCTAACCTCTTTTATGGGCCTTCATGAATAGAATTTCTAGTGGAAATCATTATATAATTTAACTTGAAGGAGAGGCTTAAGTGTGATGGTTTTCAGTATTAGAGGCTGTAGCAATGATAGCAGCTAGATTTCCAAGGAATATAATTTAAAATCACTGGTTTTGTAAGCTTCATTGAATATAATTTCATTATATTCACTAAATATAAGTTTTATTCAGTAATAGCCAAAGTACTGTCCAAGTAGCTGACATAACTCAATTCTAGAATTAAATTTATCATTTCATCTAATTACTAGAAGGAAAATGCAGCAATAAGATATGGCAGTGTTACAATAGAAGTCTCTTTTTATGACTGGAGAAAGAGAAGCTATTCAATAAACAATACTCTTTAATTCACAGTTTCCCTATTCAGATCATGATTTAATCATGTCATAAATTATAAATAATGAAACATTTGGCAAAGAAATGGCTGGGAGTAACAGTACAAAAGCAGGTAAAAGAAACATGTCCTTGACTTAGGAGTGGCAAACATTAGAGCATCTGAAATAATAACAGGCTGGAATAGGTGTTCCTGAAAACAGGAATGAACCAGAACATCATTAGTAAATAGGGGATTTATCATCTGGACTAAGACACATTTATTTACACATATAGCTCCTCACAGATGCACCACTGTCTCAAAATGTCCAGAGATCTTTCTGGATGAACTAAATGAATGAAGGAAACTTCTCCAAAGATAAAAGGGTAAATCATTACCACAGCCAACCTGACTGAGACCAAAACACACTACATTTCTACCACTGAAACACTATAGTTAAGCACCATGCAAATTTTCATGCATATACATCTCTCAAATTCACCTCCTCATACAGCCTCTATTATCACTTACTTTAATTGGGTCTGACAGGAAAAAATAGAAAAGCATTTGGCTCTTGAGTGGGGGGAAAAAAACGTATTTATCAAGGAAAACATACTGTAAGACATGTCTTATAGCCCCTATACTATGGGTTCAACCCCAAATCTTGTTAAACTGGCTACATCTCTACCATCACCCTCTCCCAGAGAAGCTTCTGGATAATAAATTTGGCATTTCAATGTAAAATTTTATTTGAATCAATTGACCTTTTAACAGCAGCTTCCATGAAATTTCTTGTTGGATAACACTGCATTCAGGTATGACAAACCCACAGAGGCAGGAATACACATAAATTCTCATGCAAGTCACAAAATATTCTGAGGAAATAGAGAAGTCACAGCAAGTGTACTCAGAAGGAGTGCAGGTGCACAAATAAAATCTCCTCTCTTCCAGGAGCATATTGTTTTATCCAAGTCTTAAACCTCCATTTGCTAAAGTCTCCTCCTATCAATCACATATGCAAAAGTATCATTCCTAATTTTATCTAAGACAATATAATCTTTAGAGATTTATTATTTATGTAGTTGCACAGATATACACAGCATTCTTTTAAAAGATGTGGTAAGAAAAAGTCTTTGCCCCAGTTTACTCTTTTTAATGAGCACTAAAAGGAAAATATAAAGAACTTTTATTTTTACAGGTGGTTAGATCTTTAGGACATGAGAAATGTTAAGAACTCACACAAAAACAAAACACTGAACTCAAGAAATCATTCTGTTTTCATCTGAACAAAATGCATTTGATTTCAGCGAGTCTCACAGAACATGACTGCAACTGGCCCCATGTAATGGTGGAGCCACAAATGCCAGAATAGCTACCAACGCCTCAGAAAAAAAGAAGGAAAAAAAAGAAAGAAGAAGAAGAAAAAAGTTAATTTTAAAGGAGTTTACAGGAGAGCAAAAACTAGTTCCTGTTCCCATTAGGCAGAAAGACAGGAAAAAAATGCAGCTGATTTAATGAATAAGTAAATTTCTCAATACTCTGCCACCTTAGATTCTCAGTTTTGCAAAGTAGCTCCAGAAACAAACAAAGCCAAAACTGATACCTGTACTGTTTTGTCTATAGAAATTACCTAAATACTTTCTATTACAACTTTTCTAACTTAAGCACAGCTAAAAGCTTTCAGGACTTATATGTAACTCTGAGGCTGCATTTTAAATACAAATGATGGACAAGATAAAGGTGTCAATTTGGAAGATTTATTGCAGGAAAAACTGAATGAGCTACCATACTGGCTCACAGCAAAGGACCCCAAACTGTACCCTCTTCATAAGGAATTGCAGCAATTGCCTTAGAGTATTTATAAAGGCTTTGCTAAGCATAAACATGAACAATTTCCCAAAGAGAAAATTAACGCGTGTGGAGACCCACTTTACAATACTCTCTGGCTTTGTAATCTCATCCCCTACTAGTCTGAATCTATTCTAGGACTAATAGGCAGTAGTAGTGATCAGAAACCCTAACCAACACAGGCAATCAGTCAATGCATTGGTCCTAATTATTTTGGTATTATGTATTTTGATAAAAATTGCAGTGGGGGCTGGGGGAAAGGTTAGGTATTTTTACTTTGCTCCAAGTCAGAATCTTCTCACTGTACTACTGGGAGAATTGGCCAAACTTGTCTATGAGACCACTCGAGAAAAAGCAGCTTATGACATGTATTTTTGTTTTGTACTGGCACTACCTTCAAGCTGCTCACGCCTGCTGTCACACACTTCACGCAGCCCTTCAACTGTATCTTACAAAACCATTGTATCTACTCTCTTAACTCATGTCAGAGGAAGTTCCATCTGTTTCCTTTCATGCAGGTATCATAAAGCAGACAGGGGAAAAAAGACTGATTTTTCTGTTTGCAAAGGCAGATACTTTGCAATACTTCCAGAAGTGCTGAGAAAGCACAGGATGGGAAGAAAAGGCTCAGGACAATATAAGCAGAAGGACGTATGAAAATTCACAATAACAGTCACTCATCCTCACTCCACAAAGCTGCTTAAAGTACATCATCATCCTCCATGAGGAAGGCATTACGTCACCCACAGCTAAATGCCATCACTGTATCCATTTATTCCTTGCAGAATTAACAAGCCAAAATAGCAAAGATCTGAATGTTCCTAAGAGACAATTTGACCTTTTCCTCCTGACAGCACCTAGTACTGTCCAGCAATGCAGTCCCAACTTACCCCAGAAAGTGTTTCACAAACACAAACTGACTCTGTGACCCAGATTAAAGAGGTCTCATTTAAATTTCTTTGATTTAAAGCCAGCAAAATCTTCAAAACATTTTATTACATCAATTACAATATTTTGCCACCCACACATATACTTACAAGGGATGCGGAAGCTTGTCAAAACTAGTCAGCCCAGAGAGACTGGAATGAAGAGTGAAAAGGGGACAGATGGACAGGGACACAACACACAAAGACGCAGACACACACACACACAGACAAATTCAGATTTCTCCAGGCAAAGGAGAGGGGAATAGGTAGCTTTGCACCTATCCATTAAGTCTTGCAGGATCTTGAAAAGTCAGGGTATCCAATCCTCCACCAGCCCCAGAAAAGGTCTTGATGGTATTTCACAAAATCTCATTAAATCTTGCAAGAACGCAGCCTGTCACTACATTTAACATACAGTACAGCCAATCCATTCAAATTCCTTCAGTATTTCTTCTTAAATACAATCCAGGAAATCAGTTCAGACAGTGTTTGTCACAGGAGCTTGGAATGACCTCATCCTAATTAACTATTTGTAAAGGAAGCCTGCTGTTCAAAGGAAAATCAGCCCTAAAGCTTGTGCCAAGTTCCAAGCTTTGCAACATTTGGGGCTGCTCGGTTTTCAGTGTGTCAGCATTATTAACTGCACTCAGCAACCACACCTGGTTCAGTTTCAGTGTTAAAATGCAGATCTGGCCATGTACAGTGCCATGTACAATAAACACACATTCTTCCTGCATTAGACATATGACAACTCTTCAATTAAACTAATGATTATTACAGAGAAAAATGTGTAAGTGCCCAAGGAAGGATTTAAATAGCTTTTGCCAAACCTACAATCTTTACACAGCCCTTAGTCAGAAGTCAGTGGGAGTTGGTGGAGTAAAATATGGCTAATTATCAGTATTTTTCTTTATAAATATGCAGTTTAAATCTGAGCATGCCCAAGAGGCTGACCCAGCCCTGATTCCGTTCTGATCACTCAAAAAAATCAAGCGAGCACTAGCTGGTATGACACATTCATACTATGAATTGGTCTTGAAAGACATTAAAATCAATCTCCAGGATGGTGAATGTTTCTCCCCACCATTCTGTTCTCCTGATCTAAGTTTCTAGAGCCTTGATTCAGGCAGTCAATTAAATTTCTACCTTTTTACAGATTAAAAAAAAAAAACCACAAAACAAAACACAACCAAATAGCCAGTTGGTAGTTTCAAATCACTTGGTTCTGCCACCAAAGCTGCATTGCTTTACCACTTGGTATCTATCACTCTTCTGTACTGAATCTGGAGGGTACTGCTCACTATAAAAGACAAAAGGCACAGTGTTAAGCATTTCTTGCTGCTCTAAAGAAACAAGAAATCTCACCAAAAAGGAAAATTCACATCTAATTCATGGACGTGCCATGTAACATAGACACAATAACGGGGAAACTTAGATGCATGTAATTTTTGATCATTATATTCAGAAACAGACCCAGTTATTAAAGATGTAACATGTAACATTTTAAGCTTCTATTTTTATAGGTAATAAAGATGATACAATTTTTATGGATTTATGTTTGGACCCTTAAAACAAGAAGAATCTGTAATATCCAGACAGGATGGATACTTTCAAGGATCCTATGGATCACTTTTCCTTTAGATTTCTATGATCATGTCAGGGACGTAGTGGATACAGAACAGTGACAACACTCGCCTAGACCTAGATGAAGTTTTTCAGAAGCAGCAGTGCAAGAAGTGAGTGCAAAAGGGGTACAAAATCTGCTCATGACATAAAGCCATTTAAATTACTGAGGACTAAAAAACTATCAGGAGGTTCAGAGGGTCCCAAACAAGGCAAAATAGATGGTAAGAACCAGTGAAATTCAGCTTGGTAAATGCACAATAGGAAAGCAATTTTTAGTCAGCCATCATGCAGAGCATTACATGAGCCATATCAAGTGCAGAAGGAGACCTCAGCATAAACAGACAGCTCAACTGAGATACCAGCACCTTGTGTTTCTACGATTCCCACAAATGATGTTAGACTGCAAAGGAGACAGGAGAGGACTACTACAAAGAACATTCATCATTAACAAGAACTCTCAGAGTGATATTAAATCTTGCATATCATGACAGATTCAGTCTTGGAAATCATCAACTACGAGATGATGCCTCACTTGCTGGGGTGAAGCTCATGCACATTCTTCTGAGGCATCTGGCATTGTGTACTGTCAGAGAGCACATTAAACTGGATAAACCTCCATTCTGATCCAGTCTAGCAAGCTGTACATGCTTATGCATTTTAGAGACAAGTATAGGTTTGGATGTGGTTAATTATGAGTGAGTGAATGTCCATTCTTACCAAATCCTTACAATGAAGAAGGGAATTCACTCGGTTGATTTCATGGATCTTGTGCACACGAGGTTAAACATGCTAACACTGATGTTAACGATATTGCAGCCTCAAGTTCAGAGGTTGAAATCAGCATAAGCAGAATGCTGGTCTATTACAACTGTAGTTTTACAAACAACAGTACATTATCAGAAGCATGATTAATGTGTGTTAAATGCATGAGCAAATTACGTTCACAGCTAGCAACTGTACAGGACAATGGATTGGAATACATATTATAATAAAGGACAGCTTGAGCTCACACACTTCGACTTCTCGAATAAAAGGAAGCCTGAAAAATAAACCTGGTATCAAGCTGACTTTGTGACTGGAGAGATCAATGAGAAGGACTTACAGGAAGAGGTGGATGTTCCTGGAGCTCCAGCAAAGATAAGCTGGTCCTGTTGAAAAGACTTTCTCTTTTTGGAGCCAGAAACATGTAAGTAATAGCTATGTGGAAAGCATATGAAAGAACCACCCTGTTATGGGTTTGTGTGGCGCGGGGGTTTTTTGGTAGCGGGGCAGGGGCCGCAGGGCCGGCTCCTGTCAGAAGCTGCTGGAAGCTCCCCCGGCTCCAAGCCAGACCCGCCTCTGGCCCAGGCCGACCCAATTAGTGACAGCGGTAGCGCCTCTGGGAGAACAGATTTCAGAAGGGAAACCGGTAGTGAGTGGGGGGGATTACAATGTGAGAGGAACAGCTCTGCAGATACCGAGGTCAGTGAAGAAGGAGGGGAGGAGGTGCGCCTGAGGAGGTTGATGCCCCTGCAGCCCGCGGTGAGGCTGCAGGCTGTCCCCCCGAGCCCATGGAGGGGAGCGGGGGGGGCGGAGGCCCCCCAAGATGGCTGTGACTCCATGGGAAAGCCCGCGCTGGAGCAGTGTGCAACTGAAGATCGGCCCGCAGAAAGGACCCACGCCAGGGAATTTTGTGAGGAACTGCAGCCCGCGGAAAGGACTCACGCTGGAGACGTTCGTGAAGGACTGTCTCCTGTGGGAGTGACCCCATGGTGGAGCAGGGGCCGAGTGCGGAGTCCTCCTCCCCCTGAGGAGGAAGGAGCGGCAGAGACAAGGTGTGAGGAACCGACCCCGGCCCCTGGCCCGTTCCCCTGTGCCGCTGGTGGGAGGAGGTGAAGAGAACTGGGAGTGGAGTTGAGGCGGGAAGGCAGGAGGGCTGGGGGGAAGGTGTTCTCAGGTTTGGTTGTACTTCCTAATATCCTCATTTTGATTGAATTGGTAGTCATTACATTGATTTTGTTTCTTCCCCAAGCTGAGCCTGTCTTTTGCCCGTGACCGTACATGGTGAGCGATCCCTCCCAGTCCTTATCTCGACCCACGAGCCTGCCTTTATATTTCTCCTCATCCCACTGGGGTTGGGGGAGGCAGGGAGCAGAGTGAGCGAGCAGCTGCGTGGTGCTTTGTTACCAGCTGGGCTGAAACCATGGCACAGCCTTAAAACAAATCTGCAAGACAATGTAAGTCAAAAGGTTACTGAATTTGCCCTTTACAGTTCAGACTAAAAAAAAAATATACTATTTTCCTGAAGTGTCTGATCTTCTTTGCTGGAGGATCTCAGGGCAACACCTTTGGAGGACCCATATGGTAGAGCTACCTGTCATTGTACCTGAAGGACTGTCCATTTGCCCACTTCCTGACACAGAACATACCACTATCAACAGACAATGTTGTACTGAAGCTAGGCAATCAGTAACAGAGGAGAACCTTTGTGCACAACTCCAAATACAGTTATGCTGAGTGCACGGAAGAAATACTACTCCAAAGTGTTAGTGTAACCACGTTTTAACCACGAAAATATAAGGAACACAAATACTTGTATGTACACTTTAGAAATACCTATCAACATGTCTCTAAGTTCAGAGTGCCTGCATAGGCATACAAATTGCTGGTTGTGTACAGCAAAATAGTGCACCAATCCAAACCCAATTTTTTGACAGTGCAGTTACAATTGCAACATACAGAAATGGCTGCACCATTTTAGTACCATCAGTAATGCAGACAGTATTTTGGGTTTGCCTTTGCCAAACACAAGTGCTGAATCAGACATGAATGGCATTTGAACTAGAAGATGAAACAACTAACAGAAAACCAACATATGAGAAACCCATATTCCAGACAGAAAGAAAGGTGATTCACAGGTAGGAAAATCTCAGCACTTCTGCTGAATGTTTTGACCTCTGTAGTGGCCAATTCCTCTGTCTTTGTCTCAGATCTTGGATAGAAAACCTCAGCTATCTAATTTAGGATTGCAAATTTTCACCAGGTGGAATGCCTGAACAAGCACTTGAGTGCGGCATGCAGAAGTCTCTTCTGTGTGCCAACCTTTTCAGTGGGCCTTTTTAGCCCATTTCATTGTAAGAAAAGAGACAAAGGGACAATAAGTAGTTCTCTGTTCACTACAAAGTGCATCCTCCATAGCAAATACTACTTGCAATTGCCAATTTGACCAAGAGATGGTACTATATGTATACACAGCCATTACAAGGCAGTGGTGATGGGATAAATACCTGCTTGTATCTAAACCACTCTCCGATTTAGATACTCATAAACACGTATACTGCAAAGGTGCTTTTAAAAACACTGATCATGCAAAGAGAGTCAGAGGTTTGAGCACTATCAATTGGCTTACAATTTGCGTACACTTAAAGAGCATGAATCACTCATTACATACTGTGTTTAGCTCTCTGCTGTCTTATTTCCCATCTTTTGACCAATTATTTATCAATGCAGTGACCTTCCTCGTATATTACGGCAACTTTAAGAATGTGTTTAGTACAAGTCTCCAGTGTGATATTTTTAAATAGTCTGCAATATGCTACAGAAATTTTACTTTTTTTTAGTTGTTGCTTTTAACAAGTTTCCTCATTTTGAAGTGGTTTCACTTTTTTGAATTAGGCACAAGGGCAATGGATGTATTGACTTTTTTTTTTTTAAACTCCTTGAAGGGTTTAGGGTTTAAGTAGCTTAGGGTCAATGCTGGAGAGCAGCTCTTCAACACTTATATTTGAAGCACATCCTGCGCATTATTGTTTAGAGCCAAGTTAAGATTTGCATTTCCTACTCTGGGGTCCCCAGTGCACAGCTCTTTGAAGAAATTGTCACCAGCTGTCTTTAAAGCCTTCACATACCACTGTGGAATTTAACCTCATTTGTAGGTAGGAAAAGTCGCCCTTTTCTGTGGGTCTCCTTTGCGTGGTCTGAAAGATAAGAGTCTTCAACTTCTGCACAGCAGGCCAGCAAGATAAGCTGAAGGAGAGGTGGCAACATCATGTCCCACCCTGTATAACGAAATTGAGCAAACAACTTTGCAAGTGGATAATTTTTAAAGAAAGTTGAAGGAAGGAGCCATCGCCCACCAGAGCAAGCAGGAGGTGAAGACCTTCACGCTACAGGGAACTAGACATGGGCCAAGGTAAGCAAAAATCACTTTGGTTAGTCCCAAGCATTTGGCAGTTGTCTGTCAGGAAAAACAACTGTCCCTGCTCCAAGCCAGTGCTTGTGAGGGTTGTAGAAAAGGTGAGCTTCTGAAAAGGCAGGAGCCAAGAAAGTGCTCTTAAGGCTGAGGGAGTTCAATTTGCACAGAGGACTGCAAGAAAAGGGACAGCAAACAAAAGATGGTATCAATGCCTAATACGAATTTGAGAGAAGCAGTAAGAGGCAGCCAAGGCAGACATGTGAGAGTTTGGAAGCAAAGGCAAGAGAATTATCCTTATCATAGGGGATGGGGGCCAGGGGGTGGGGGAAGGTAAGCCAGACTACAAAACTGAAGCAGAGAGATGCCTAAGTGTTTTAGCCACTTCAGCAAGGAGAGGGTCCAGGTTCCAAGTAACCTTGAAGGAAGTGACAATAAGATCCAAGAAAAGTCATATGAAGGAGAGGGAGCCAGACTGCATTTGAGTCACCAGTCTACAAGACAGCCAGAACAGACATCTTCATTGCAGAGAAGAAAAATACGAGGTCAGAGCTGGCTCTGTAAAGCTTAAACTGGTACAGGGCTATGAACTGGGAACAGCCATAAAGGGATTTGAAAGCCAGACCAGAATCATTCACTGAAAACAATGCATGATAGAATTCATATAGCAAAAAAGAAACAAAGAACACAATCCAGCGGGACTCCCACAACAAACACAGAAGGGACAACAGCAATGGGAGAAGGTATCAATGCAGAGGACAAGGCAAGTTAGACATAAGGAGAGAGGAGACCAATGAAAACTGCAGAGTAGTAGATGTGGCTTTAGCACAGGAACAATGACTTTAGATAGCAGGTGAATGCTCTGTGGATTTTTTTTTTTTTTTCAAGCTGGAACAAAGGGAGGAGCCTGGGTCAGCAAGGGGAGGTATGTGACAAGATGTGTCATACAAGGGGCAGCAGTTACAACCTACAGGTCCAAGGATCTTAGTGATGAGTTGGGAGCTGAAGAGATAAGTGAGGTCAGGATGATCCCAAGGCTGAGAAAAAACAGGGTGTTATCTGCTTCTCAGCAAGAAGTCTGGAAAGATTAAGAACACCACCAAAACCAGAAGAAAAGTACAAGTATATAATCACACTACAGCCATTGAGCACCAAATTGGGTGCTTGACACTGTGACAATTTTTTTCTCTTTTCTGGTGCTGGACAGAAGCATGTATGATGAGTATGATGCATGAATAGGAGGGAGGAGGAAGAGCTCTTCTGTCTCCTGCAGCTCTGGGTGTGAGAGTGCCAACTAATGTGCTGCAAAGAAGGAACAACTGGTGTTTGATTTGCTGTGATCCAGCACAGTTCCAGGACTACACAGCCACGCCACATTGCATTTGAACCAGCAGTGAAGTCCGCACCAGTTGCTGGTCTTTGGTGCATATCAGACATAGTGCAGTAACTGCTGGAAGAGCTTGCACCCACATCACAAGTGGGGTAAAACAGCTTGTCTTCTGTGGACAATTTCAACCATGTATCCATGTGGAGAGATTGCTGCTCTGAGTGCCATGGGTGCCCTTGAGTACACAGAGTAAGACTCCAAATGTAGTCACAGTGCATGCTCAGTACTAACCACATAATCTATCATTTGAAGGCTCAGGTCTGTTCCATGTCCTTTCCTGGGCAGGAAGGAGCTTTTACATAATCACTTGGTTCACTTAATGATGCTAAGTTATAAGCAAAGGCAGCCCATTAGCCACTTGACACAAGAACAACCAAGCTCAGTGTGAAGGCCCTTACAGGGGTCCTTACTGGGCAGAAAGTCTCAAAGGCAGGGGGGGACTGTCTGAGTGGAAAAGCACATGAACAGCTGTTTGTGCATCTCAGGATGAGGCCCAGGGCCAGACTGCGGGCCGCTCACAGCCCCAAACTCATTCTGTATCTTCTCACACTACAGGTCTGAGCATCGAAAAATGTGATTTCAAGATCACAATGAACAACAATAACCACCACACAGAAGAAATCAGCGCTGAAAGGCTTATGGTGAGGCGGGGGCAGCCATTCACTATCACTGTGAGCTTCTCAGCTCCAATACACAACTACCTGCAGCAGCTGAAGAGGACCCTCCTCATAGTACAGACAGGTAACATCATTACCATACCTATCACAGCCCTGGTCCTCCAGCCACCTGAAGAACAGCACTGGTGGCAAAAGCCACGTCCAGAGCTGGACAGAGGTGTCCACATTTAGAAGGGAGGCCAGTGAACCGTTTTTCTAAGGCAGAGTCTCCTGCTGCTGGGACTGCATGGTCAAAACTAGATCTCTTTCCAGAAGAGACGCTGCAGGACAATAACCAATGCACAGTCACTACTCTATGGTTTGAAAGTACTCATGGGATCTCTCCTCTCTTCTGGCTTTTGGTTTAGGAATGTTCAAACTTAGCTAGCCTGTTACAGATGTTTTCTGTTACAGAGTGTTTTCTAGTGAGACCTCTGAGAAGGGCAGCAGCATTCAGCCCCAGCTTGTTTTACCATAATCTGAGCATTTGCCTGTGACTTTTGTTTTAAGATACTGAATGCCAGGAGCAGGAGGTCTGCACCATTCTGGCTGTTCCTGGTTTCTACAAATCTATGAAATACACATCCCACTTTCAAACATGGAGGCCTGAGTGCAGTACTAACCTTAGGAAGATTCTGTATGCATTAAGCTGGTAAAGGGTTAAAGACTCTCTCCCAAGAAAGGAGAGCTATGGTTCCAAATATAGACAAAGTCCCTGCAATCTGCATGGGGTGAGGCTGCATGTCTAGAATAGACACAACCAGATGTCTTTGGCTGCAGGATCACATCCTTCCAAAGCAGATGGAACCCAGACTGAGTTTCCCATCTCCAGCCTGGGAGACCAGAAGCAGTGGAGCGCAGCACTGGAAGAACAGGACCCATGCTTCTGGACGATCTCTGTGAACACACCTGCCAATGCTCCCATTGGCCAGTACGCTCTGCTTTTACATGCCTCCAAGTCTGACTGTCTCCTGGGCAACTTCACCCTTCTCTTTAATCCCTGGTGCCAAGGTACGTGGTCAGAAACAGAAAGGCAGGCTGGGATCAGTCACTTCACGAAAACAGCTTTTGAGCTCTGGCACTCTGCCTTCATGGAATTGGAGGCTGACTCACCTAGTGCTCCCTGCCACTCCTGCCCTGCTCCTCACAGCACCTTAGGAAGGAGGTAGGGGCTAATAAAAGCTCAAAGCTGCCTGCCTCAGCACTTCCGCCCCATTCCTGGAGTACTCCTGTCCTCCTCCTAAGGGAAAAAATGTTTGATAAAGTGTTTCCTATAATTAAGATTTTAGGGTGAGTCAAGATTCTAATTGGTCTGATTAAGGCCACTCTATCTAGGAATAGAGAAGTCAACAGCCAGCAGAGTAAAAGAGCTAGCTAGTACAATAGCCTAGGTCTGGAGGAACTTTTTGAACAAGGAAACAGAGATGACTATGAAATTCTTCTTTCCTGTCTGATTCAGAATCATTGGTATTTTTCCAGGGCAGAATGCCAGGGACTGCTGAAGTCCCTGGAGTGCAGTGAAGTCTGCTGATGTTAAGAGAGATGCAAGTGCATCTGAGACCAGGAATGCTTTCTTCCTGATACTTTTTTCCTCTAATCTAGATGATGAGGTGTTCTTGGCTAATGAGGCACAGCGGCAGGAGTACATTTTAAACCAAGAGGGTGTCATCTACTTGGGGACTGAAAATGCAGTCCTAGCACAACCCTGGGACTTCAGTCAGGTAAGAGGTCCAATATGTCTGCTCTCTTACAGCCACCAGCAGAGGAAGGGTGCGTATCTCCTGTGTGTACAGGATGCTACCCATTTCCATGCTGTGGCTTTGATGAAAGAACCTGCTCTCTGCACTCACTGTCTTTGTCGAAGCCTCTGCAGGAGAACAGGGACCTGTGTATGAAGTCCCATAACCCAGTATATGTAATTTTAGCTACCTTCTCAGGCTGCCCTCTATGATGAAATGCATTGATCTATATCTGGGCCTTGTGTGCCTTCCTTTCATCAGCAGATATAAAAGCATTTAACAGAGCTTAGTAACACTGTCTCTATTTTACAGGTAAAGTGAGGACAAGTAGATCTTCCAATTTGCCCAAGGCCATCTGACACAGCCACTGATTAGAACGGGATTTTACTCCACTTTAGTGCCACCAGATCACAGAAGTACCTCTGTGCCAACCTAGAGGGTGCTCCAGAAAAGCAACAGTTTCCCCTCAATCAAGCGATGCAGTATCATGCTAATGCATTTCCCACCTTGCTTCAATAAAGCTGTAGGTCTGCCTTTAGTACGTTGTGCTCCCCCTCCAAATTTCTGCCTGGAGTTATCCTCCACAGCCCACTTACACAAGACTATCAGCAGAAAGGGAGAAATAATCTGCACAGTTACAAACCCTTGCAGGGACTCCAGAAAACAAATGTTCAGGCCGAATTTCCTGAAATGATGTGTTCTTATTTCAGTTTGAGGAGGATATTGTTGACATCTGCTTCATGCTGCTAGATGTAGGTGAACGCCATCAACGAGACAAGGATCACACCCAGCGCAAGAACCCTATTTACATCTGCCGCACAGTTGCTGCCATGGTAAGGAAAGCAGACAGCAGCCCTGACCCTAGCAGAGGAGACCTGAATGCAGAGCAAAGACTAACATCTTCTCAATCCCAGTTTATGGCAACCCACTGACCAAAGAGGAAGCCTGCCCACGGCTGTTCAAAACAACACCTCCTGCCCATCTCCAGCCCTTCCTGATATTCCTGCCACAGACAAGTAGTGCTGAAGGAGTTTCTTAGCAATGACAGTACACTTACTGAAATCTCAGGGGATACTGTTGCACCTGTTCTGCTCAGCCATGACCTTTGTGCTTTGCACAAAAAATCCTTTTGGTTTCATCTGCCTTGGGAGTAGCTTCATCAAACAGGATGAGGTGTACCTACCAAAGAGAGGCAATTCCTTAATCCGTCCTTCTCTCCTCCTTCCCTGCAGCTGAACTGTGATGAGTTTAGAGGAATCCTGACAGAATGTGGGACTGGGCAATACTATAACGGGACACCACCTTCCAAGTGGCTGGGAAGCAGACCCATCCTCCAGCAGTGGGTTGCATCGCAATACAAGCCTGTCCGCTATGGGCAGTGCTGGGTGTTTGCTGCAGTCATGTGTTCAGGTACAGTGGTGGTTCAAAGTCTTTTGTGTTGAGCAAAGCCTTATTTGCTCTGCAGAACCTCTAGCATATGCCTAAATTCCTGGATTAACACAGATCCCAGTAACATAACCTCTAATCTTTAGGTGAGAGGCAGATCCTTGGAGTTTCCTCATCAACATTCAGCATCGCTAGCTTTGAGATAACAGAGTATCAGTGCACACCATTCACAGAACGCATCTATGATAGCTTATTTCCTGAGGGGGCAATGCCTCTTGCAAAGTCCAAACAGCAGGCCTGGTGCCATTCCTAATAGGCCTAGCACCAAAAAAGGCTCTACATCCATCAGCAGAGGCACCCTTAGAGGAGGATGCACAACTGATTCACAGCTCTTTCTTCCGCACAGTTCTGAGGTGTCTGGGAATTCCTACCAGGGTGGTCACAGGCTTTACGTGGGCTCACAACACTAACAGCAGCCTGAGTGTGGACGAGTATTATGACGAAGATGGGACACTGCTTACACAAGACAAGAGTGCCCGTGTCTGGTAAGAAAACATGGCAGGGCCCAAGCAAGAATTTGAGACAATACCTGGATCTAGGAAATGATAGAGGGGGGAAAGAAAGAAGTAAACAGCTGCAGGGGGATGGATAGGAGACAGCTCAGCTGAGATCCTGTCTACATGACCTGTTCTTGAGAAACTGCTGCAACCCAAACTGAAGAGTGCCCTATTACTAGCACCCACAAAGGAAGAATGATAGTCTGGTCCAGCTGGAGAAACTCCACTTGTGTCAAAACCCATGGTCTCTGCTCTCCTCAGCATGTGCTGAGCTCTTTCAAAGGAGCATTAATTGGCTATGGTTTGGCTAAAACTTTACTGTACCTCAGGGCTCAGTCCCTTGGTATAAGCACGTGATGTTGTCTCTTGCAGGACCTTCCACGTTTGGAACGAATGCTGGATGGCACGAGCGGACTTGCTACAAGAGTACAGCGGGTGGCAGGCACTGGATGCCACCTGCCAGGAAAAAAGCACAGGTAAGGCATCAAAGCCAGGCTTAGGGGGGTGCGGGGAGCGGAACAGGGAGCAAATAAAGCAGTTCAATACTCCTCCCTTCCCCAGCTTCCAATGGAAGGATGCAAAAGGACAGGGACTCACCCTGTTGACTTTAAGCACTAAATCATCATTCATGTTTGGTTTGTGCAGCTTGTGTAGCTCTAAGAGCTCTATCACTGCTCCCTAATGTCCTCCTAGACACTTCACCGCTCCCAATATAGGTCTAAACTAGGCATGGGTCTGGTTGGTAAAACATCTGAATCTTAACTGGGCCTCATTTTCTCTTCAGGTCCATCCTTCTGTGGGCCAGCCCCTGTTCAAGCCATCAAGAAAGGAGACACAGAAGTTGATTATGATGTCTGCTACTTCTTTGCTGCCCTCAATGCCAAGTGCCAGGTCTGGATACAAAAAGCAGATGACACCCTCAAGCCAGCTCTCGGTGGCACAAAGTACATTGGCAACAACATCAGCACCAAGAGCGTGGGCAGTGAACGCTGTGAGGATATCACACACAGCTACAAGTATCCTGAAGGTACGGGGTAGGCAAATGGCTGAGCCCATTCCCTGCCAGTGTTACAAATGAAGATTAAAGGACTAGAGAACAGAGCCATACCAGAGCATTAGGGTCATCCACTTCTCACTACTTCCCCTTCCTGAATGGCACAGGAACACCTTAGTCTTGCTGTCTACAGAATCAAAGCATAGGTCATACCCCAAATTTCATCCTGCTTAATTACGTTAACCATCTCTCTAGAAGGCCACGCCTTTCTTCACCACGCACTTTCCTGTCTGGAAAACCTTCTTTCCTGATTTCTGTTACCTGTACACTCTGTACATTCACCTCCCATTAACCTTGTAATATATATATAGATATATTTCAGATTCCAGCTTTCTGAAAAGGACTGTTGTGCTCCCAGACATTGTCTCAATCCCCCCCTCAAAAAGCAGCTCCCCCTTTAGAACCTATTACCGAGCGCCGTTTCCCCAACGCAAGCCTACCATCTCATCTTAGCCTATGGCATGTTGTCTCCTTGGCAGCAGTCCACCACAAGAGAACACAGTACCGTGCCCTAGCTACAGCCTCTTTTACTCTGACAGATGTTAGCACCAAGGTGCTTTAAATACTATGACATATCTTTCCAAGTAAAATCTTTCAGGTACATCCAATGAATGTCCTGTCAGCTGAAATTCTTGAACCGCTCCAAACAGAAGCACAACAGGATATCTCTCTATGCTTTTAGAAACCGTTATCTACAGTACTGCCAGGATAATTCAATGCCATCCTTCTGCATTTACTGCTTCACACTAGTAAACAGGAAAGAATACTAAAATATGTGCTCCCTTCTTTTGCGACAGGTTCTCTTCAGGGAAAAGAAGTATTTGACAAAGCCTACAGAAATGTAAAGAAACTTGAGACAACCAGCAGCAGCAGCAAAACACATTTTAGCTCCATTCCTACTGCCCTCGAAGAGCCTAACCTTTTCATCCACCTCCAGTCACAGAGTTCTCTGCTACTGGGACAAGATGTTCCGCTTTCCATTGAAATGTTTAACCACAGTGGTGGAGAAAAAGCTACTGACCTGATAGTTGGGGCCCAGTCTCTACATTATAATGGTGTGCCCATTACCCAACTTTGGAAGGAAGAGTTTCATTTTATCCTCAAAAGCAACGAAGGTAAGGACTGTACTGGGTACATGGCTAGAAAAGTATATCTAGTCATCTCACTTCAGAAAAAATGCACTTAGCCATAAGTTTACAAAAGGTTGGCGGAATAGTTCATTGTAGGTGATTGAAATAAAACACTCTGGCAACATCACCATAGAGATTTCGAATCTGCAAATCCAGTTGGGATCACTTAAGCTTTTAAATGCTGCAGCTTTTAGTACAATGTTGGGCACTTAATACTCCTAGGTGCCACACAGGCTACGACCAGACTGTACTTATCATCTGCATTGACATCTGTATTTTACCACTCTCTATTCCAGCTAACAACCTGCAGGTCTCTGTGCCTTACTCACAGTACAGAAAAGAGTTGGGAGAGAACCATCTGCTTAGGCTGACTGCCACGCTGAGAGTCGAGGACTCCTTCTACATATACTTTGCACAGGAAGAGATAAGCATTTGTGATCCCGCTCTCACTATTGAGGTTAGATCGGTTTATCACTCTGTTACTGCAGTAGTGAGAAAACAGCTTTCATAGTCATAAGCAGCAAAAAAATTCTGCTGGGTTGGGTGGCTCTCCTCATGCTGTCTTCTTTCAAAGTACTGAGACATCAGTTTGGGAAAGGTGAGTTGTGCCACACCGTTGTATACAGTACTCCCATGCCTACCTTGTCTATGTGTGAGCGTAAGGAAATCCCAATGACTCCTAACTCACTCACCAGTCTAGAAATCAGAGACTGCAGAAGGAAACTGCAGCAGAAGACTGTAGTTGAGAAGAAACTAACCTGGACTTTGCCTTTTCTGGCAACTGACAGCTCAGGCTGAGACCTCTGGCACCAAAAAGTCATTTATCTCCCTTTAATCATAGAAGCAGCTCTTTCCTTCTCTCAGTTTCAGCTCATTTCCTTCTTTCAACAGTTTCCAGAAAACATGGTACAGTATCAGCCAAGCATAGCAAAGATCAGCCTCCTGAACCCTCTCACCGAACCCTTGGAGAAGTGTGTGATAGTGGTGGCAGGGCGAGGGCTCATTTACAAACAAAGACAGTACAAGTAAGTGCAAACTGATTGATCTAAATGGAAATGGTAATGGTAAATGGAAATGGTAAATGCACAAAGAGACACAATACAAGCTAAAGAAAACCTTGCACAGGAAAGGCTGTCCCCAAAAATAAGCAGGCAACAACATGACAGGAAGAGACTGCTACAGCATGAAAGCCCCCAGGCATCCCATCCTTAATTTACAGATAACATGTAAGATTTTCACACTGAAAAGAAGAAAAGCCAGATAACAGAACTTTCAACAGATGTGCAATATGTAAGTTGAAGCCAGTATGACATTTGTGAAAGCTTCAACCCCAAAGGCCTAGACAGCAGAAGGAAAGCCCCCTGCCAACAAAAAGGGTAATAAGAAGTACCACAAGACTTAGGCAGAAATACACATTAAAGATGACAACAGTTATAGATTACTGAAATGAGCTATAACACTTAGAAATTATTTGCTGTTGTTGAGAAATCAATCGCTTTTTTGCTAGCCACTTGAACATCTGTAAGTAGGGTAAAACTATACCATTTGTGACATCTTTCCACCCATTACCCACTGTCAGCAATCTGTATTGCTGGGTACAATTTTAACAGTGCATTCCCCTTCTCTACTGAAGAAGCAGGCAAACCCAACTTAGCCAAGAGTCATCCAAAAAAGCATGCTCTCCTTCACAGGATAAAACTCACACATCTCTCTCAAGAAGCTGCATTAGGACAAAGTAACCATAGATGCCTCCATGGGAAATACAACCCTCCTGTCGTCTATCCCTCCCAAACTACTGTCAGATCACAATTCCATCGTGGTAGTCTAGATAAGATTATTTTTTTTTCTTTCCTTTTTTTGGCACCATACTCCTGTCTAGCAAATGCATCTCCAGGGCCCTAGGAACCAGAAATACAAAGAGATGTGCTTCCTGTATAATCCCTTCTTGCCTTTCAGGCTGGACTCTGTGCAACCTAAAAGCATTCGACAGCTGCAAATCCCATTCACCCCGACCCAAGCAGGGCCCAGAAGGCTCACTGCACATCTTACCTGCCTTCAACTCCAGAACCTGAAGAGCTACAAAACTATCGACGTTGCAGCTGCCTGATGCCCAACTTAGAACAGGTCCTGCAGTCCTGTTTACAAAAGAGTGGTCATGATCTGTGCCCTGATCTTAGGCAAGCATAGATGTTAACAGTTTAATTAAAGTTGTATTTAAAACCATGTCTGACTTCGATTATTTGTACAAACTCAACTCTCTCCCGTCTGCCACTATGCCCACCCTCCAGTTTTATAAGTTGAACCTTACTGTGACAAAGATGTGCTAAATGCTCAAGCAGACGCAGCATTTCTCATCAGGCATATGTGCTGAACCCACCCCTGCTTAGTCATTTTTCCTTACCTGTGGCAAAAAAAAGGATATCCTAGAACTTTAAAGTTATGACAGATGTAGCATTTCTCTAGAGATACTCTTATCCCCCCCTACAGATCCTTGACATTGGTAAAGTAGTAAATAATATTTTCTACTGCTTTCTGATGAAATAGAAAGGAGAAAGATAGTTCACTCTTTGCTAACGTTAGAAAGGAAATAGCAGCAGTGCTGCATATTTTTTAATGGTTCACTGGGCTGCTAGCAAAAGAAGCAAGACCTTTTCCTTCTGGATATATTCTCTGCCACCTGAAAACAGATAAAACCACTCATGCAAATCTAGCAATATTTTATTGTTCTTTGAACCCCATAGTAGTTGTAATGCCTGCAGAATGGGGCACATTCACAGCATTAAGATGCAGCACCACACCATCCAAGGAATTCAAGCAAAATGACACCTTCTGCAATGGCAAAGAGCAACTCCCTGGGAAAGCTTTACCAAGTGGCAGTAAAGTTCTCTCCTAAAAATATTGTTCTCATCATTCTCCCAGTAGCTGGAGAACAGCGAGATTCACTGGAAAAGCATATGCCAGAGCCAGTGGCAGCAACACATGTAGACATGGAAGAGCTAAAGTTGACCATGTGTGAAGTTCTTGATTTTGTTCATGTTGTGATCTACTGCACCAGTTAGAAACTGCACCCAGCCTTCCTCTGATGGTGGACATACATGGCTTGTCCTGTAAAAGTGGAGGAAATTCATTAGGAAAGCCTCCTGGGTGTCTTATACGTATGCATCCAAACACATGGGTATTGTGAAGTGCCGAATTTCCACAGCATTCGAACAGGACTGCTATAGCCCCAGAGTGCTTTGAGCAAGGAAGAACCCACATCCATGTCACTAGTCCCAAACCTTAACATATACGTGTGTGCTTTCAGTGCAAACCACTTTCATCCCTACCATCCTTTTCTTACTTCCAACCCTTTGTGACTGGGTAACATCATAATTACTCCAAAATGCCAGCATTTACTGTCTAGAAATGAGTCATCTTTGACAGGAGGCAGAAAGATATCAACCTTCATAGTGGGGAACACCCACCTATAAAACTATAACTCATACTCACTTTGTAATCTCTAAGACTTTCTTTAATACCGAGGCCAACTTAGCAGCCTAGAAAGAAACAAAAGGGAAATAAGGTGAGCCAAACATGGAGAAAAAGGGGCTCAGCAGTACTGGAAAAGAAAGTGGGGTGCAGGAATGTCCAACAGAGCCAAGAATGAGCAAAACTGCCAGAGATACTGATGCAGAAGGAAGCTACCCATCACTGCCATGCTGGGAGTGTCTCCCAACCTACTGCTGGCTGGGACAGGTGAAAATAAAGACAAGCTTTTTTTTAAAGCATAAGTTAAAATGCTTTTTCCTTTAAAAAGATAAGCCTATTAGAAACTGGTAACTGATATTAAAGCATGAAGTTACAACAACTGACTATAATGCAATTTGATATTAAGCAATACTTTCTTTTTTATCCCAAAAAATCAAGTCAGTGGCCAAAGGCATGAAACCAGAATTAAGAATAAAAAAATCTCAGATATGAGAAGATACATACTTAATTTATGATGCAAGGGACCCCTGGAAGTCATCTAGTACAACCTCCTGCTCAAAGCAAGGCCCACCTCAAAGTTGAGTCAGGTTGCTCAGAGACTTGCCCGGTCAAGTTTTGAGTACTGCCAAAGGTGGAGATTCTACTGCTTCGCTGAGCAGCTTGTTTCAGTGCTTAATCACCCTCACTGTCGGAATTTTTAATTTGTATTTTTAACGTAGGTAATTTTATTTGAGCAAGTCTACATTACCCAAGGAAGGAAATAGACATGCAGTACATCGGCAGCCTTAGACCTCATTTTCCTGAGGTACTTTCATTAGACATGTCTATGGATTACGGTTCAGAGCCAAAGCTCAAGTGGCCATTCTCTTCCCTGAAGAAGATGAGGAATGCATTTCCACCTGAAGGAAGCTAAGTGTGCAAGAACCAAAGGGGACTCTTCATCCCTAAGAACTTGTTTCTGAGACAGTCACTAACATCCACCTCTCCCTGAGAGTCACCTAATCCCTCCAATTCGACTTCTTCCCCTTCTCTACAGCCACATGAGTAGACCTCCATGCAGGCTACAGATACTTACATTGAGTCGCACAGCCAACTGGTTCATAGGTGGATACATGCTCAGTGCCAGCTCATCAACACTAGAATAGAAGAGAGGGGAGCAATGGAAGAAAGGTCCTGATAGCACAACTCATGGATCCTGATCAAAGCCTACACCCACGCTGAACGTAAGTCAGGAACAGCAATGCATGACAAGGAGACAATATCAGTCATACCCATGGGATGCTTCTCGCTGCCTTCTCAGACATCTGCATGCCATGAGACATGGCCATAGCTCCACGCCAAGCTGCAACATATATTCCTCTCCTAACTTGCACAACTCTCAACAGCCTATGCCATAATAGTCTTCCCATCACACCTGCTTCTACCACCTGCTCACAGCTTCAATATCATAGAGTTTTTCCTAACCCATTCTCCAGACCTCAAGAAAGACAGGGGCTGCTCTGGAGCAAAAAGCGGCACGGGGAGAAACATGCTTACCTTGGACTGATCTCATTAGCAATGTCTGCAAGATCATCCAGCTGAGCAATCTGCTCTGGAGAATCAACTTTGCCATAAGCCTTCACTACACCCAAGACCTTCTTCAGGCAAGCTTTAGAAGCCTTCATTAATCCCATGCAGGAGCTAAGCAGCTTCCGGTCAGCTTCTGACCAATACGTATCTCTGTTGCCCCGAAAGCCCAGCTCTTCATCTTCCATGATGTCACTGTAGGGGTCTTGCCCTTCCACCAGAGCCTGAGAACATAGATGCACTAAAAACCCAGAGCCTAACATCAATTCCAGCAATAACCAGGAGGAAAGGGAAAACATAATCCAGAAATCATACAATTTACAGAGGAATCTCGCTCAAACCAGCATCTCAGTTGCCAAATTCTGTTAATCCTAGCAGGACTGGATTAAGAAAAACTAATCCCCCACTCCAATTCAACAGAGCAAACAGCAAGAACCTGCTGTTCCTACATCAACCTAAACACCGCCCCCACCCTTGCAATTCAGAACATGGCTTTATGGAAACCTTATATAAAGTAAACCAGGCTTGAGTTTAAAAAGTCATTAAGATCCAGGCATAATACAATAATCTAGCTCATATCAGAACAAATCTAAATCAAAGCCTGTATATAAAACAATCCCTGTGTTTCATCACTGAACCATCACTGCAATACATCACTGCAGGTTCCTCAAAGGCTTAGGGGCTTCCTTACGTGTTCCATCTCCTCCAGAGCATCCTTGACCACACCTAGATATGCAGCCAGAGCTGATGCAACTGCTGCCTGGTTATCTGCAAAAGGACGAAAACCATGGCACTGCACTGATTCAAATCAGCTTGCAAGAACAGTCATCTAGGTTTGAGATCATTAGATCTCGAGATTATAGGATCAAACTTTTTGCAGAGCTCAGAGCTGCACTACTGCCATGCAAAGAATCTGACCTTGCTTCCAAGCTTATGCATTTCAAAAACAGCTGGTTTTGCAGAACGTGTGAGCGTTCATTGTACTAGCTGGAATGCCCTTTGCAAGGGCTATTGATATTCCAAGACAACATGTCCTAGTTCTGTTGTTCTACATACACAATACTCACCTCGTGGCAGGTTGGACACTTGCTCACATGCCTCCCACACACCACCAGTTGATATAAGCTGATCTTGAGACAAGCTGAAACAAAACAAAGTCCCCCAAAGTTAGACTCAATAACACCACTCTGCTAGACTGTGTTTTTATTTTCTGCACCAAGGACAATGCACACTAGTAGAAGCTCTGCTGGAAAGTCACCAACCAGCTTATCACCAGTATCTGTGTAAAGCAAGAAGTGCTGGCTCCTACTGAGTTTAATTATCCACTGGAACAAGAACCAGGAGCCTCTTGCAAAGGCCTCTCAAGGTGCTTAGGCATATTATTTATCTTTCAGAATCTATGCAAATCAGAAGTCTGTATTAGCGACTAATGACCTCTGCCAAAGGGCAGTGGCATGTAATCCATCAAGAGAAGCAGCTGTCCATAGTGGTCCAATAACTAGCTTTATAAAGTTGCCCCATCATTGTGTATGACAGTTCAGTCCAAAGCAATAACTGCCAAACAGTGCAAATGCTATCCAGCGCCTTCACGGGAATCCTGCTCCCAGCATCTTTCCTTGCCACAGACAGGATGAAAATCTATTCTCCATGTAGGCAATGTACCTGCCTCAAGCCACTGGGACAAGAGGGTACTGCCGGGGCCTTGAGTGTATTCCACCCTCCTAGGAGTTTAGCTGGCTCAGCTGAATAGTTTAGTTAGCTAAGTATAAGGTCAGCTCCTTTGCTGATAGGAGGTACTGTGAAGAAAGCTAGAAGCAAGGGCCAGCCCTTCCTTACCCTAGGAGATGCTTTTACCCTGAGGTTCTTTCACTGGGCCCTGCTTGTGCTATGTCACAGCTGTGTAGCAGTTATGTCTGCACCCAGTCTCACACCCCCTGGATTCTGACCTGGATCCTGACCCACTGATTTGACCTTCCTGCCTTGACCTCAGACCCAACTCATTGTAATGGACATGCGGGGCAATCACTGAATAGTGTCTGATGCTGGTTATTCTCTCTGGACCTGACCTTGATCCCAACTTGCTGACCTGACTTTCCAGCTTGACCTCATCGCTGTGGGCTTGTCGGATGATCTGAACTCTCAACTGAACCTCCTTACCCTCACCAGCACTGCTCTGCTCACTCAGATGCTGGGGGACAGGGCCTTTGCCGATGAGGCCACTGCCTCTTCCTGCCTCGTAACAATGCTCTGCTTCTGCCTCCCCCCTTCCCTTGGGAAGCAGTCTGCACTTGCTGCTTCCTAACAAGTATACCCGTAACCTTTTCTTCCTTTTTTTTCTGGAAAATTACTACCTCTCCAATGGAGCACTGAGAATTGTTTCTGTGAGTTGGATCATTCCTTCCACTACTTCTGTGGTAGCGTCTCGCACCATCTTCCGAAGAGTAGTACCTGGTTGAGATCGAGAAAGAGCAAGAAAGTTGCCACAAGGTCAGTGCCGACAGAAAGCAACTGTCAAAGATGAACACACAGACTGCTCCGTTTGAGTAGATACACTGTATAAATGGAGTTACAGGTATTTTGAAGGAAGAAAAATCTTTCCTAGTTCCAAAAGGACTTTGGACAAGGATCTCGACACTTTATAAACATGAATGGTCAATCAAGGATACAACTTCCTAAATTATCACTCTTTCACAGACAGAATTCTGCAGGAGCAGGCAGACAAGCGGTTCACTCATAAGCATGTCGCAAGTCTACAGAATAGCTGATAATGGGACTGCCTGCTCATGGTAACTTGCTTTCCTACAGATGCCAGATCTCATATTAGGCTCTGAAATACTGGGTTTCTTTATATAGTGCTGACTGCCCTGCTGTCACTATCTCACCTTGGCCCTTGGGGAGCCAGTAGTACACTGTGGCAACTGCAAGAATGGCATTTTGGACATCTTCGCTCAGCTTCCGGCAATCCTGAAAACGGGCAGGCAAAAAGATTAACCGTGAGTAGTGCATGGCTGCACCGCATTTAGAAAGTCTCACAAGCAATCAGTTACATTCAGATTGCTTTGAGAAAAGGGAACCATAGTAATGGCCATCTTGCTTGAGAAAAAAATACAGCACAAGAAGAAGACACAGTAAGCAAGGTGTACACATCATAAACCACCTTATGATTTGGTAACAAAACACACCCTGGTGTGGTGGTCATACATCAGAGAGGAAGAAGTAGCTGAGATCGTTATTCTGAACTGAGGTCTTTTTTTTTTTCTTCTCCTCTAAACAGAGATGTGAAACTAGTCTTAATTAACAGTAAAAATATTGCATATTCTCTGTTAGATCTAAGGTCTGTATTATCCAATACCCTGTCTCTATCAGCCACCAGCTGATAGAGGTTGAAGGAAAGAATGTAAGAATACTTCTATTTGGTATGTCTCCCTAACTTACAGTTATTAGTTCTCTGGGCAGTTCTTGAATTGCATTAATACACTCCACAATGCATAGCCCATACCAACATCCCTTGTCTGCGCTGTACCAAATTACTTTGTTTTAGCCACGTGAACCAAGAGACACCTGAAACTTATCACACACACTGCAATTTCACAGTCTGTGGAGGCTTTCGCTCACCTCTGCAGAAGTCAGTGGAGGTCCTGAGAATGCCAGACTCAGCTTTGTAGCTTCCTGTGATGTTACTTTGAATGTCTGACCTAGAAAGGATTGAATAGGAGCAAAAGAATAAAAAGGAGCTTGGGTAAAAGGTAAAAGAACAGAGCAGGCAGATGAGCAACATCTCTGATGCTACTTTGCCCTACTGCTTGATTACCATTTCTTCCTTCCCAGCAGTACAAAGGCATAAACTAAATCCTGCTACAGAAGAAGAAAAATTCCAGGGGGTATCAGTGCCACGCATGCCGCACGTGTCCTACATCTGCTTTTTTTTCTAGTTTTTTTTACTCAGCTGGTAGTGATATCCACAACCACATTTTGTGTCCTGGTCCACAACACCTTCACCAGGAAACGCTGTGAGCCTTTAACAGAGACCAAAGCCTTTAGGAACCTAGCCGCGACAACCGTTCGACGCCGGCCGCTGCTCTGCCGACGCCAACGCCCCGGAGCGGATGGCAAGCGCGAAAGCCCGGGCCGGAGACCTCGCTCGCAAGCCAGAGCCCCGCCGCGTACCGGCACCGCGGCCGCCCGCCGACGCCACAGCCCGAAGCCTCCACCCCGGCCCGCCCCACGGCCCGACACAGACCCGTCCCGGCGCCCACAGCGCGGCCCGGCGGCGGGCGCCCCCGCCCGGGGCCGGCCCCGGCCCCGCTCCGCCGCCCGTACCTAGCGCGTCCCAGAAGCGCGGCAGCTCGAACGGCTCGCGGCCCTCGCCCGGTTCGCCCTCTGTAAAGGCAGAGAGAGACCCCAGCCAGCGGACAGTCGGCTCGGCCCGCCCGCGGCCCCCCCTCGGACCCCCCGCCCGGCCCCGGCCCCCACCTCGGACCCGTGCCAGCACCGCACGCAGCGCGCCGCGCAGCTCCCGCAGCGGCTCCCGCGCCTCCATGGCTGCGGGCGCTGCCCCCGCGCCTGCCGCCCCCTGAGGCACGGCCGCGCCTCACATCCGCTTCCGGGTAGCGGCAGGCACCACGCGACACCGCCCCGCGAGCGCGCCCGGGAGCGCGCCCTGCGCCGGCAGACGAGCCTGCCCGGGGGCGCGCACTGATGCTCTGTATTAAGTAGCGACAAGGGCGGCGGCGAGCGCGGCCTCTCCGGGGGCGCGCACCGCTGCTCTTTATTAATTAATTAGTGACAGGGGCGGCGGCGAGCGCGGCCTCCAGGGGGACGCACAACGATGCTCTTTATTAATTAGTTAGCGACAGGGGCAGCAGCAAGCACAGCCTCCCGGGGGCACACACCGATGCCCTTTATTAATTACTTGGCGACAGGGACGGCAGCAAGCATGGCCTCCCCAGGGCAGGGACTGCAAAACGGGGCAGACACCCCGCTACAGCAGGCGGTGGAGCTCCTCGAAGTTGAGCAGGTTGTTGGCCGTCTCGGACCAGGCGGCATGGGTCGCACCATCCATCTCGGAGGCGAGGCTGTTGGTGCTGTCCAGCGTGTGGTTCGTGCCCCCGATGACTGCATGGCATTCAGGGCATGTGCTCCTCTCCATTGCCCCCCCGCAGTCCCCAATCACATAGATATGCCCATTTCTGCACTTGAACCAGTGGCCGCGGGGACAGCCAATAGCACGGACAATCTGCACTCGCTCCACTTCGGAGATCCCCAGCCCCGACAGGGGCAAGGCTGCGTAGAGCCTCTCCAGGGCAGCCTTCATCGCAGCCTCATCGTCCTCTGTGAATTTCTTTGTCCCTTCCAGGATCTCACGTGCGCTGGCAATCTCTGCTGCCAGTGCTGGGGCGATCATCCCGCTTGCACCTTTGCACCTTGCCAAGAGGCTCAGCAAATAGGTCAGTCTCTGAATCTCAGACTGCAGGTCAGAGAGCTCCTGTCCTGTAAAACTGAGGCGCGGCTTATCCAGCCACTCCTGGACTTCATCCAGCCGCTTTCTCAGTGCCTTCCTCTCACTCGCATCAATTTTACTCAGAGAATTGGTTAGGTCAGCTACACGTTCGTAGAAGTTAAGCTGGTTCTCAATTAGTCCGATACTCTTTGCTGAGAGATCAGAAGCTCCAAGTTTATCTTCTAGCATGAGGTACTTAAGGGGTAGATTCCTCTGCAGAACAGCATTCCCCAACAGTGCAGCCCGCAGTCTTTGTCTACTAGACTCAATTTCCTGTGCTGAGCCTTGGATTTTCTCTTTCACCTTTTCTATCTCATCTAGCCGTCTTTTCACAATGGTGCCATATCTCAAATTCTTTCTGATAGGTGTCTGACAGATAGGGCATACCTTCAGCTTGATGACATTGTCATCTTCATCCATATAATGGTCAAGGCCTTGGGACTCAAAGACGTGGCCACAGTCTTCGAGCTGTATAAATCGAGCGTCTGGGTCTTCCTCAAAGCCAAAAAAGATCTGGGTGAGTTCCTCACGGTCACAAACAAGGCACTTCTTTGGGCAAGGCTCTCCGCACAATCCAATACAAGGATGACCACAGCACAGCAGCTTAGCACATGGTACATTGCAGCGAGGCCTATTGCATGGTTCAGAGCAAAGATTGGTACACCGGTAGTGCTGGCACTGCCACTCACATGGCTCGGCACATGGAAAACAGCTCATTCCACATTTCTTTTTACACCTGCTGTGGACACAGCGGTTCTGACATTCCAACTGACAGGGAGGGCATTCTGTAGTACAAGGCTGCTGACACTTGTGGGAGCAGACCAAGAAGCGCTTGCACGGGCTGTTACATGGCTTATGAAATCTTCCTTCAAAGCAGGTATGACAGGAACCTGCGCACACATGTCCACACTCCAGTGTGACAGAACACTTAGTCTTGCATTCCACAGGCTTCTCGTCTTTCATCTCCTCAGCGATCTGGCATTTAAGTTGCTGGTTGTGGCCACATTTCAGCATGACTGTAACCAGTTCAGGACACTGCTTAGTGCATTCCTGCCCACATAATTTGTTGCATGCATGCCCGCAGTTCAACTTTTTCTGGCAAGGTTCTTGGCAAAGAAACTCACTGTCTGGAGTAAAGCATGGCACCATCTGCAGGTGGCCACACTTAGAAATAGTTTTCTCTACTATCACCATGCATGGTCCACAGGGCTCATAACATGACCGCGGACAGCGGTGCCCATCTGCACAAAGCACCTTTTGACAAGGCTTCAGACACTGGTACTCTTTGTGCTCCATGTCATATGGGTGACATGCCCTTGTGCAAACATGTCCGCAACTCAGCCTAAATTCACAGGGACGACTACAGCCTCCTTCTGGGACTTTGCTGAAGTCTGCTGCTGTAGATACCAGTGTCTTGGTTTCAGGGTGGTTTTGACAGCAAAGCACCAATGAGCGGCCAATGTGACCTTTCTCCCGAAGGATGTGAATGATCTTGCTCCAGAGAGGAACCTTGCTAAGCATTCTCATATTTCCAATACAATACAGCCCTTTCTTAGCTCTGGATAATGCTACGCATATCCGATTAGGGATCTGTAAGAACCCAGTTCTCTCCTCTTTATTGCTCCGCACAAGAGACAGCAGAATAATATCATTCTCCTCCCCCTGGTACTTATCTACCACATGAACTTTCACACCTGCAAAGGTCTTGGCTGGCATGAGCTTACGCAGACAGAAAAGCTGTCCAGTGTAAGTAGTGAGAATGGTGATCTGAGAAGGTAGATAATCCTGACACAAGAAGTATTTGCACAGTTCCACTACAAACTGGGCCTCATGTGCATTCTGGTGGCTTTTCCCTTCCTGGATCTCTTGCTCAGGAAAGTCATGTTCCACAAAGAAGAGGTTAGATAAGACCCCCTGAAACAAGAGAAAGGAATGTCAGAAACAGAATTCCAGCTTCTGTCACTGCAGCCTGTTTCCATGTCCCTGATTATCCACTGACAGGAGGATTCTTAAGGAGATGCCTACAGTATCCTCTCAGATTTCCATAGCATATTCATCCAATAGGAATTTAAGCTTATTAATCACATTCCAGCTTATTAGTCACACTTCAGTATCCTAATACAAAATCAGTTCCTGTGGATGATTTTGTTCCCTATCTTTTCAGAGTTGTTTCTACTGTACCTTTTCAGGTTGTAGAAAAGAGAAGATTAAGTGCTAGTAACATTTCTCAAAGCATCATAGTTCCATTTCACATTCATGGCTCAAACAGTGTCTTGTTTTGGCCACATGGGAAAAAGATAGTAAGTAAACAGTGCACAAGGCTTAGCACTTGCCTAAAACTGCCTAGCAAAAAACATGCCTTCTTGGTTACTGCAGTAAAAACAAAGCAGCAAGGAGGATTGCTTTTCCACCAGAAAAACTAGGAACACTAGGGACTCCAGTAGTCACCATCTCCAGGGGTGTAGCGTTGTCTGCTCACCTGTTCAAAAATTCCATTTGCCTTGAGTTAGTACAGACCTTTATTTCTTGCCTATTAACTGGAATTCTTCTACACAAGAAATTCTTGGGCTGTGTGCCAAAACCCAGAGACTGTTTTTATCAGGAAAGAACAGTTTTTGTAGATCAAACACAGATCTCTGGTTTTCCAAGGTGTCCACAGTGGCATAGAGCCCACTGCTGTACAATTTAATTCAGTGATCACCTATGTTGGTTATTGTAGTAGATGGGAGACTCAATTTTGATGCCTTTCAGTATCTCAAGTTTGTTTTCAGGCCAGATGGAACCATAAGATTCCCCAGAATAGCTTCTCATAGGAGAAATGGGGTAAAATTTTGTGGTCTCCTAAGTTGTACGTTTTCAGTGCGATTTGTTTGGTTGGGTTTTGGGGGGTTTTTGTTTGGTTTGGGGCGGTTTGTTTTTGGTTTGGTTTTTTTTGATTTTTTTTTTTTTTTTTTTTTTTTTTTTTTAATTTTTAACTAAGGCATCTTCTACAAAATACTTGATCTGGATTTCAAGATACCAAAAGAGGACCTGCCACTTTCCCAGATGATTTATTTACTAGAATAAGCTATCTTCAGGATTAATTTTCTCTTTTCTAGCTTCAGTATCCTGCTATAGTTTTCAGTATGCTTTCCTCATCCAGTTAAAGAGCTTTTAACTAATTAATACTGTCTTTTCATGAAGAGAGATTTACACAGGCTAAGCTACTGTAATCCTTTTTTGTAACTACCTCCAATTCTTTCTCCCCAGGTGTTCAGTTGCTTGTTGTGCATGTTAGCCAATAAGTGATCGCTTTATACTTTTAAGTTGAATAGATCTTGTTTGCAGATGTTGTGTATTGGTAAAATGCCCAAACAGAGAACCCAAGGAAGGAGGGTTCCAGAAATGAAGTCACCTATCTTATGTTGGAGTTTCACGCTATTATGTTTTAGAGTCTCTCATTTAAGATTTCTTCCTAGCTTTCAATCTCCTACAGTTCTTTTGATCCCTCTTCCATTTTTCACTGTTCTTTTAAAGTCATCAGTATAGGATCCATTTCCAGTGTCCACCATCGCTAATGCCAGAAGAACTACAAATTACTTGCCTAATTCTATATCACACATTTCCTTGATTCAGGTATAAATCTCAACAACCGAACTTGATCTAAGAATTTGAAATCCTTGAACACTATATTTTACAGAAACTCATTTTTGTCAGAAACGGGACAAAACCCAATTGATTGGATAGCTGAAAACTCACTTTTATGTTCTCATACTTCAGGACAGAGGGATGGTTCTCCAACTCCTGGTATATATGAGGACTGAGAAGCTGGGCAATTTCAGGACGCATGCGGTGCTGAAACACAAAGCGGCTTTATCAGTCTCGAGGAAAGACCACCATATTTCCCTGTCAATTTTCTGTTGTTCCACTGTACAGACCGTGGCTGAATACAAGACAAGGATGACTTTCCAGTAAAAGTCAAGAAGGGAGCACCTCCTAATTCCCCGCCCTCCCCCACCCCATCACTGCCACCACCAGCAATTACAGGGGGAGTAGTAGCACAGTATCTTCAAGAAAATAATTTGGCAAGGTTGTTGTAATAAGAATGCTGGTTTCAGTGCAAATCTAAGAACACTGTTCTAGATAACAATAGCCAGCACCTCACCCTGACCACTACATGAGTTCTGCTAGGTACAGGACTGCTGGAGGTAGAATTAATTTCTCCAGGCACCAAGATTGATGATTATAGCAATTTAGCAGGAAGCAGCCCGAGAAGACTTGTGCTGTCAGTCTCCAGAGTTCTGGAAGTTTCAGATGCCACAATAAGCCACGTTCATTGCACTAAAACATGTGGGAACCACAGTGCTGCAGATGACATCACTGAATAATTTGAAATATACTGGAACACTGTTTGTGGCAGTTTGACAGCTCTTACCATTCTTCTTGGGAATTAAATAGCCCATTATTTTCTTTTAGGCTGCTCTAAGAGTAGAAATATAAACTTAAGTGTACTACAAACTTAAAACAACTTAAATGCAAATGCAATGGAGCTTTTTTTACAGGTCTTCCTCACTTGGTATTTCAGGTGGACAAAGGGGAAATTGACTTTCACCAGCCGTTCAAAGAGAGAGACTTCCAGATTGAAATTCTTGGCCAGGTCATATACATTTGCACTAGGCCGCAGCTGAAAGAGAAGGGATAGGAGGTCCACATTTTAGCACTTTTCCTACGTATTAGTGAGATTTTTCACTCATCTCTTTCTGTCACTAGTCCCCCAAAGAAAGGCTAGAGACTGGATTCTTGCAGAGGTACTAAATATCAAAGTTAGATACAGTCACAATTGAAGTGGATGCAAGCACATGTAGAATCGTATCAGTTAAACTAAAAGACAAGACCCACAGGAGCTCTACTCCAAAACTACAGGAGACGGGACCTGTGATATCTGTGGAAGCTGGGGAGCAGGAAGTCTTGGCAACCTTTCACATATGGTGTTTGGTTAAAAGGTTCCAGTTCATTTGCACAACAGTTAGAGGCATTGGTCATAGATGTTACCTGCTGGTGATCTCCAATGAGGATGAGATGCTGGCAAGCTTTACTCAGAGTAGTAATGGTGTGAGCCTCAAGCACCTCTGCTGCCTCTTCTATAATGACAATCCGTGGCTTTACTTTTTGCAAGATCTGACGGTATTTGGCAGCACCTGAGCAAGGACAGAAGATAAACCTTAGCAGAATATAATTACATGCAGACAGTATAACAAGAGTTTTCAGGGAGGGGAGCAGGCTGTGTCTCAGAAAAGACTGGGGTTCTTCCCAAGATTCCCCATTTCAAGACTCAGCTTTTTGAACTTTAAAACAGCACCATTCCAAGGATGGCTTCTATATGAACAGTTATTAGGGAAGGCAGGTGGGGATTGGAGTCCTATGCCTGCCTTGGACCTTTCCCAACACTCTCCTCAGACATAAGATACCTACTCAATACATTGATCAACACATATAAATAAACCTCAAATTGTCTCTCCAAAGTGTCAGATTGCAATGACCTTTACACTACCATCACCAGAAAGCAATGCAGGGATAGCAGTGCAGGTATTGGCTGTGCTTTACTCAGGCACAAGAAGTGGTGCATTTCCATTAGAAGAAAGTTGCTTGAGATGGAGGGAGTGCAAGAGTGCACAGAGGGAGTCAGAGATTAAGAAGGCTGCAGACTAATGCAGAGCCTGACCCAGGCTGTCAAGCAGCACATGATATTAATCTTTTGGCAACAAGGTCATTTAACCATTACTAGATGCAGTGCAATATTGGTTTGCTTCCCAACTGCTATGCACCTGTAGTTGTCATCCCCACAACTTGGGCCTCCTTGAGAATGCAGAAATCTTCCTGCAGCCTCAGTTCTGTCAGCCTTTCTGCTGCTGCCTGATACTGCTGTTCATGCCGCAGAATCTGCTGTCGAATAAACCCCTGATAGGTCTGCAGCCAAAGCCTGAGAAAAAAGTGCCATTATCACACACAGCAAGGGGAACAGGATAGTGATCCAGCAGTTCTGAGTGGATTCAGTTCAAAACTTCCTCTGTGTCTTTTGGGCAAGAGATTATTAGCATCTGTACTTAGTCCCAAACCACACAGTGGAGATGACAGCACTGCCCGTGCAATACAGGGAAGGTAAAAACAAGCATGTTCAAATAAGGAGCTGAACAGATATGGACAGAAACACCATGGCTTGGCAGAAAGAGTTCGCAAACTGGAACAATCCTAGGAAACGTTAGCCTGACAGACCCTGCAAAATAGTTTTGTCACCTGTAAAGCCTCCAGCGGGAGTTCAGGTCAAGTTGCCACAGATCCTGAATAGCCTTGGCCTCTAACTCTGACATTGCACTCAGTTTACAGAGCTCAGCCTTCATCTTCTGTTTCATTTTCTTCCTCTGGGCAGCAGTTACCTGCAGAGAAAAAGCTCCCCAATAAGCAGTTACAGCACAAAGATTCTCCTCTATTGGCATCCCCATGTTATTCTTTACATAGCCAAGCAGAGCCAGAGCATGCTAGTGCATGCAGTTACCTCCCACTCTGCAGTCTTCCGTTGTGGTTGGGCTGTTTCTTCTTCCTGGTCCTCCAGCTTCATAGCCAACAGCACTCTGGCTAGTCCATGAGCACCTCTGTGCTCTTCCTCCTTCCTTCCCTGAGGCTTTGCTGCCTCCTCATCCTCAATCACTCTGTCAGCTTGAATCAGGTCAGCCTCCTCTGGGATCTCCAAAAGCTCCTCTTCTGCTTCACCTTCCCACTCCTGCTCTCTCTCCTGCTGACCACCTGTGAGAGTCATCAGTCACATGCAATAAGCCACAGCCACCGTAGCAGAATCACAGTGCAGCAGTCAGATCACTATGTGGAAATTAAGGTTAATCTTTCCACTACCTTAAAGTATCATGCATCTTTCAGTGTCTGTTAAGTAGCAGTGTCCCTTTTCTGGTACACATGCACTGCTTAGGCAAACACACCTGTAGAGGATGAGGGAGGTTATTTTTGTCTGTGTGGGTTTTTTTTGTTTGGGTTGTTGTTTTTTGTTTTGGGTTTGTTTTGGTTTGGTTTTGTTGTTGTTGTTTGTTTTTGGTTTGTTTTGTTTGTTTGTTTTTTTTTTTTTACCTGGATTCTCAGCCTCTATATTCTCTGCAGCATCCTGGGTGAAGACGGTTACACCAAGGCCCAGCCACTCCAGAATCATTGAGTGTTGTGAAGCACTGTAGTAAAACTCCTCACCATCCTAATATAAGGAAAGTCAAATCAGCCAGGCCTATTAAACTTCAGAGTCTTAGGATGATGCCAAAGCAGCACCGTGCAGCAGCAGGCAACTAGGACAAGTCCCCTGAGAGACCTCCAGAACTAGAAAGTCTGAGCAGCCTCAGATCTTCAGAAAGAGCATCCCTCCTCCGCTTCAGTTTAAGAGGCTTTCATTGGGCACTTGTATTTTTATGCTGATAAAGATCAGTTAGAATCTCTGCAGTTTAAAGGAGTAAAATTTAAAGCCCCTGCCTGCCCCACCTGGTCTAGACTACTGTCACTTGGCACAGCTTGCTATTCACTCCCTAACTTTCCTAGTAGCCCAGTGATGCTAAAAAAGCGTGCTTGGGGAACCTCAGACTCATTAGCAGAAAGGTTAGTAAGCATACGTTGGGACTGCTTGACTCAGAAGAAAGGGACCTCTCTTACCAGACCATTCATCAGACTGTCCCAGTGATGGGGCGCAATGCATGCTTCCAAGTGGCGCTCATGCAGAACTCCATATGTTGTGCACTCCAAGTGCTTTGCTCCTTCGTGGAGCTCCTGCTCAGCCTGTTTCATCTCACTGGTTATCTGCTCAGAACAAAGAGAAGGGAGGCATCATTGTACTCGGAGAAAAAAAGTTCAGAAACAGCAGAACAAGAAACTGATAAAGTGAACAAGGACAGAAGAATTAAGAGGCTGACTTCAGTGTAAGTCAAAGTGAAAGAACAGGGGTGGAGGAAGTTTAGTTAGCTCCTCCAATGCACAGGCAACCCAGTCCCATCATCTCCAGTGAAGTCTGCACGTACATTCACATAGGCTCTGCGGAGATGCATTGGCAAGCTGTGTCGGAATTCACACTTCTTCCTCAGCTCCCTCAAGGTGAACTGCTTCAGAACTTCACTACTACTTCTGCCCCCAACGCGCACCATCCCATGTTTTTGGAATGTGTATATTCCTGGGAATGAAAGAGAAATATTAGCACTAAAGAGGCAAGCTCTGTTTTCTGCAGTAGGACAAGGGGTAGGGAGAACACCCTTTGTCTGCAAATGCTGCACTGGATTGGTCTGAGTAAAGTTTTCTTACTGTATATCAATGGGGCTACAGTCACTAGAAAAAGCCAAGAGGGCAAGTCATCATGCCAGAAGATAGGCAGAGTTATAGTATAATTTCTCCCTGACCCTCCCATCATACTTGTCAGGCACTCTTACCTTCCAAGAACTGATCCAGTGCATGGTTAGTGTAGCAGACTACAAGGATAGGAGACTTCTGGACAGTGGTTTGCCACACATGCTTATTAGTCAAGAGAGCCTGCACAATCTTCAAACCCACGTAAGTCTTTCCTGCAAAACAAGCTCAGAATCAGAAATGGGTAATTCACCCTCTACAGAGTGCCTTGAAACACAGGAATCATCAAAACCAGATACAAGACTTCCTTCTAGGTGGCAAATCTGATCTGTGCCAAGCAAGCTGACCCCAGAGGTAACTAGTTTACAAAATGTAAACAGAGTAACATGACACTGTCTTTTTGGCCTGTAGTTGAGCAAGGCCATGCTCTGCAAGAATGTTGTCTTTTGGTTAATACACTGGACTGGGACCCAGAGTTTCCTCTGCCACTGTGTCCCCCAGCCCACTCTGCTACTGGCTTCATACATGGCATTTGGCTGCACATGAAACATCCACATACTAGTGGAATACAAGCAGTGGTGCTTGTTGAGTTCAGGTACCATTTAAAACAATTACAGTTAATATTGTAATGCTTTACTCACACAGAGGATCACGGTTGAACACTCCCAATGTTCTAACATGCCATGAAGACAAATAGGATTGTTGCACAGCGAGAGGTACCATGTTACCAAAGACGGTTGAAAATTTTTTCACCCCAATACACAAGCAGAGCCAACAGTGCAGTTGGTGTCTACTTGCAACTAGGTTGGCGATGCGTAAGATCAGATATGGGTATCTGAGGATATTTTAACTTTCTCCACAGCTCATGCTAACCGGGCTACTCAAGCATCAATTAGGCATAGGACTAAAGCTTTGGAGACAGTACAGCAGGCTCTCTCTGAAGTTTATCTCCCTAAATGGGGGAATCAAGGAGAACTTCTTAACTGACAGAGACTTAAAGCAAAGGTTTCTCACCAGTCCCAGGAGGTCCTTGGATAATAGCCAGCTCCTTAGTGAGTGCAAGACTCAGTGCCTGCATCTGAGACTCATCTAATCTCAAGGTTTCCGCTGAAAGCCACTGCTTGGTATCTAGAACATGGACACTTTGCCTTCTCAAACCATCAGGGTGTATCTCTTCATCTGACAGGGGATCTTCCATCAAGGGTGCAAAGTTGTAGGCAGTATCCATTGTCAGGTATGCTGGCTTCTTCACCTGTGCATCACATTCCACGATGTACTTCTGGAATGGGATATCTTCTTCCTGGATTTCCTGTAACCCTTCTAACACATGCAGATAGGCCTCAAAGTAGGCAGTTGTCTCTACCATGAGGAAGGAGTCTGAGGGCTGAACCTCTGCCAGCAGTGCCTGGCTCTGTGCATTAAAACAAAGCTGCACAATCCCGTGGGCAAGATCTGCATTATCACGATTAGAAACAGTGGCAAAAAGGCATGTTTCAAAGTGATCTTTGGACATGCAGATCAAGGATCCATATAGCAACCGTTTCGAATTCTGCCATCGTACAAACTTCAATGGTTTTATGTCAAACTGGACCTTGTAAACAATACCAGTTGGGGAACAGAGAGGGGCAATAATCTTTGTGTCAAAGTAGATCCTGATATCATCAAATTTTTTCTTTCTCAAACCTTTGTCCTCAAAGCTCTGCAAAAGCTCCAAAATACCTTCCCTTAAAGGCCTTACAAAATCTTCTCTCAAAAGCCGGAAATGGGTGTCAAGATAAATGCTGGTGCTCTCATATCTTCCAGAAACATTATTGGGACGTAGAAAGGGTTTCTTATCAAGGTGTACCTCATTATAGGTTGGATAAATGGTCATTGTACGATAGGTTTCTTCTTGACCATCAGTCTGAGGCTGCATAGGAGTATAGTTATCAGCCCTCAGTGTGCCTTCACGTCTCTTCTCCTGCAGATGCTGCACAAGCATCTGGACTTTATTTAGATTCTTCTCTGTTTCTTCTGTGATGTCCACACCAGAAGCTCTCAGGGCATTTATGGATGCTGGCAAGACTGTCAAGAGAATGGAGATTTTCTGCACAGAGCTGACTGGGAAAATACTGACCAGGTCCTGAAGAAGTGAAATGATGTTGCTAATATGCACAGGGTACTGATGACGTACAGCAGGGACTGCTTCTGTCATCATGTCAGACACATACTGTGGCAGACAGATCTTGAGAAAGTTGGACTCCTTCACCAATCCAAGAAGCTGTTGGACACTCTGTCTATCCATTCGGGAACTGCATGCTTTTCGAATCACCTGGCAAACGAGCTGAAGAAAATTGGGTTTCATAGCCATTTGGGAGAGAAGTTCCTTCAAACCCGAACTCGAAGCAAGTGTGATGACAACTTCTGAAGGGTCTTTCTGGAGAAGACTTTCTAGGAATTTATAGCCAATCCTTTTGACTTGCTGAGGCTGCTCACTGAGCTGGGCACCAACTGGTGTAGGGTTCTGGTAGAAATGAGGATTCTCCTGAGGTTGCATCCTCCTTCCCCTACCTTCATTACCCTGTCCATTCCTCAGGCCTCTAGCGCCTTCCTGGGCTTGTCCACCTTGATACCTCCTTCCCCTACCCTCATTTTCTTGCTCATTCCAGGCTCCTCTGGCCCTCTCATGTGTTTGTCCACCTTGATACCTCCTCCCCCTACCTTCATTTTCTTCCTCATTATAGGGTCCTCTAGCCCTCTCATGTGCTTGCCCACCGTGATACCCCCTTCCTCTACCCTCATTTTCTTGCTCATTCCAGGGTCCGCTGGCCCTCTCATGTGCTTGTCCACCTTGATGCCTCACTCTCCTTCCCTCATTCTCCTGTTTGTTCCAGTGTCCTGTGGCTCTGCTGTTGGCCTGTCCACCTTGGTTTCTTGGTTTATTCTTGCTTGATTGAGGAACCCTCCAAATCCAACCACCAAGTCTCTCCTCTCTTTGCCCAGGTAGAAGAGTATAATCACTGGCTTGGGGGCTTTCCCTTAAGTGAGCTGCCTGGGCCGACACGTTATTTGTTCTGTTTCCGCCTCTTCGTATAAAGCTAGTATCCCAATGATCTGCACGCCCTTAAAGAAATTAAAAAAAAAAAAAAAAAAACAAAAAAAACCCAACCGTAATTATAAATCAACTACATTAACTTGCCTCCCAACACAAACGCATAAGCATTTTGGCCTAATAGTCAGCATATTTTGGACATATGGCATCAAGTTAGAAAACTACCATTATATTTGTACACTGACTTTCAAACTGGTGTTTCCTTTGTAAGCCTTTTTTCTAATTGCTAAAAAGAATGGCATACCTAGAGTTTACTTAAGCTGTTAAGCCGTGAAGAGACTAAAAAACTAAACCCTTTCCCACAGAACAGAAAGCAGAACTAAAAAAGGCCAAAGATGAAGCTTCCTGCACAGGATAGGATTTCCACAGGAGTTTGCTGTCATTGAACTAATGACAAAGGCAGCAGCAGCTGACTTTAACTGCATATAGCACAGTTAAAACACAGACCTTCGGACAAAGCCTAGCCTCTCAGAGTACCAGGAAGCAAAGACCGTATGGCCTTTGTCACGCTCTCACCAGAACACTTCGGGAAGGACCGAATGCTAGCAGAAACAGTTAGCAAAGAGATTGCTGCAGTGCATTGTCACCTCATGGCCCCAGCCAGGCTTCAGCGGCAAATAAGGAAGTGCTGGAATTTAGGCTCGAGAGGAAATTTCACCATAGGCAGGCACAGAAGGAGCGGGTCCCCCCTGTACCTGTACCGGCACCGTCCCCAGGCCTCCCACAGCCTTCCGTCCCGCATTCGCCGGGCGACCCTCACCTCTCCCTCCAGCTCGGGGCTGCCAGGAGCAAGGCTCCTGCCCGGCACCCGCCATCGCTCGGCCCGGCGGCTCCTCTGCAGGGCGCCGCAGCTCTCCGGGGCGAGGGCACCGTTCAGCGCTGGGGGCTGCACCGCTCCCGCACCCCAACGCGGCCGCCGCCGCCGTCGTGCTGCTGCGCTCCGCGCACGGCCCGGGAGCCGCCGGGCCCGCCCCGCCACCGACGAAAGTTTCGCCTTTCCAGTTCCCCGCAAGGCCCGCCCCAGCCCTTCCCCGGCCCCCCCCGGTACCGCTCGTCACCGGCGGGCGGTGCCCCTGACACAGAGCCTCTCCTCCTTTCTCCGGTCCCAGCGGCCGCCCGCGGGAAGCGCCGCCGCTTTCGGTTTCCTTTCCTTTCCGCCCGGCGGGGCGGGGCGGGGCGGGGCGGGGGCAGCCGTCGCCCCACCCACAAGCTCGGGCCTGGGCCGGCTCCGCGCGTGCGCAGCCGCCGGCTCACGTGGTGGCGCGCGGTTCCGGGGCGGAGCTGGGGGGGGGCGGACGCGGCGGGGCGGAGGTTGCGGCCATGCTGCAGAGTCTGGGCCTGGTGGGCACTATCGCAGAGGGGGACGCGGGGCCCGAGGACCCGGAGTCTGGGGGCTCCGAGGATGAGGAGGTGGGGCCGGACAGGATCTGTTGCCTGGGTCGTGGGCGGGCCGGGCCGGGTTGGATCGCGCTGGGCCGGGGCCGGGGCCGAGGCCGAGGTCGGTGCGGTCCGGGTCGACCGTCCCGCGGTCGTTGCTCATCAGTGTTACCACAGGAGCTGCGCCGAGCGCCGGGCCCCAGACGGCGGGGCCCCACCGGCGGGGACTTCAGTGCCGCCTTTATCTTCGGCGAGGTGGAGGCTGGCGGAGAAGGCGCTTGGGCGGCGGCACTGCGCCAGCTCCGCGGCAAGGTGAGGCCCGGGGCCGAGACTGGGGCTGCGGTGCCTGAGGCCACAGTGCCCCACGCTCTCCCGGGCGCCTCTTACAGCTCCTCTTTTGTGGTTTTCTGCCTAGAGAGCAGCTACGACGCTGGACGAGAAGATCGAGAAAGTGAGACAGAAAAGGAAGTTCCAGGTCAGGGCCTTTCTCTCATTACTGGAAAGACTGGTGCAGGTTTGGCCTTCTACTGTGCTCTCTCCGGAGGCACAGACTCTGAAAGCATCCTGAGGTGCAGCGGTCAAGCTGCAGCTCATCACCTCGACCGGCTTTGCAGCCACACCTGATGTGTTGCTGAACTGATGAGAATGCAGAATTTTTAATGCTTAAGGTTATGCAAAACCATGGATCTGTGAATGGGCTCATAATAACAACAAAGAAAAGCTCACAAAGGATTGAAGTTTCTTTTTTATCCTTTCTTTTTAAAACTTCTTTTTAAAATCTTCTTCTAGGAAAAAGAAGCTAAACAGGCAAAAGAGAGAGCTGAAGATGCGGAGACTGAGGATAATCAAACCAAAAAGAAGGAGTGTGAGGATTTCAGTAGGGACGAAGAAGATCTGGAGTCTCAGTATTCATTGGATGATGAAAATATCTTCACAAAAGCAGGTATTAGCAGTACGTAGAGAGATGGTCAGGAACAAGAATCTGACAGACTGTTGGCTCACTGGAGGAAAGTCTGTAGTGAAGCCTTGCTGGGAGTGGGCAAGAACCTGTTATTTTTTGTTGTCTTCCTTCTGCGACATTTCCTTCTTATTTTGGTCAAGCTTGTTTTGAATGATAGCCATAGTACTTTAATTGAACTCGTCCCTGAGGAAGCATATTTACTTGGTATTTTACTCTGCTGCATGCCTGTAGTTGTTTCTGAGGCTTCTCCCTCAATAGCTCATTCAGAGCAAAAAGTATGAGATGAAGGTAGTCACCATATCTTGTTATGTGTTTAGCTGTGCTTGTTAATTCCTGTCACACTTCTCCTTTCTCTGCAGATACAGTCAAAGTGAAGGAACGGAGGAGATCAAAAAAGGGAGAAACGGTAAGTGTTGGACAGAATGACACTAGGTCATTTTCCAGCATTTCTTCTGGAGGAATTTGACTTTGGTTAACAAACTGTAGCTCAAAAAACAGCCCAGAGCCCTTTGATAACTTGTTGTGTTGCTGCCTGCGTTGTTCCACTTCTGTTGTTGCTGTTTCTAGGAAGCAGAGAGCTTTTTTGAAGATGCCTCTCAATATGATGATAACTTGTCATTCCAGGACATGAATCTTTCACGACCTTTGCTAAAGGTATTTACCTAGGTTAGTTATTACATATGTTACTCTGAGGAATGTTGTACAGCCTCCCCTCCACCGATCAGAACTGTCAAATTCCTCTTCTCTTTGCAGCCTCTCTGAAAAGGAAATTATGTGGGAGCTAGGGTGGTAGTCCTTTAGGAGCTGTTATTCCCAAATAATGGAAACCATTCTTTGATTTGCAATGTGCCAACACTATCTGGAGTGGGACTTGTCACAGAATCATAGAATGGTTGAGGTTGGAAGGGACCTCTGGAGGTCATCTTGACCAATCCCCACTGCTCAAGCAGGGCCACCTAGAGCTGGTTGCCCAGGACCACGGCCAGATGGCTTTTGAATATCTCCAAGGATGGAGACTCCACAATCTCTCTGGGCAAGCTGTGCCGGTGCTCAGTCACCCTCACTGTGAGAAAGCGTTTCCTCGTGTTCAGAGGGAACCTCCTGTGTTTCAGTTTGTGCCCATTGTCTCTGGTCCTGTCACTGGCACCACTGAAAAGAGCCTGGCTTTGTCCTCTTTTCACGCTCCCTTCAGGTATTTGTATACGTTGACAAGTTCCCACCCTAAGCCTTCTCTTCTCCAGGCTGAACAGTCCCAGCTCTGCCAGCCTTTCCTCATATGTGAGGTTCTCTAGTCCCTTCATAATACTTGTGGCCCTTTGCTGGGCTCCCTCCAGTACGCCCATGTCTCTCTTGTACTGATGAGCCCAGCACTGGGCACAGTACTCCAGTTGTGGCCATACCAGCGAGAAAGTTTAATTGCTCTATCTCCTTTGTAGGCAATCACAGCTCTTGGCTTCAAGCAACCAACCCCAATTCAGAAGGCTTGTATCCCAGTGGGTCTTCTGGGGAAGGATATTTGTGCCTGTGCTGCCACTGGGACAGGTAAGGGGTTTAGCAGGGCACAAGAAACATGGAGAATTAGCTATTCACAATGATTGGTAATTCTTAATTTTCTTCTTTAGGTAAAACAGCTGCCTTCATCTTGCCTGTCCTTGAGCGCCTGATTTACAAACCTCGTCAGGCTCCAATAACACGGGTATTGGTTCTAGTGCCAACACGAGAACTGGGTATTCAGGTGCACTCTGTCACAAAACAGCTGGCGCAGTTCAGCAGTGTCACAACTTGCCTTGCTGTAGGTTAGTATTAAGTTGCTTATGTAAACTATTATACAGAGCTGGGAATTCCATCTTACAGAACTGGAGGCTGCACAGTTATTGCAGGCATGCTTCTAATAGGTGTCCTGTAGTTTAAAATCTCACTTTCCAATACTGTGCTGTACTGCTTGTTTGTTGGTTTCTGAGAAGGAAAAGCTGGGATCACTTCTAATTGTGAATGTGGTATTAATCTAAGTTGTTTCCCATTCCTCAGGCAATTTGCATCTGTGTAGTCTGCTGCAGCCTGCTCAGGGAGTTGGCAGTGCATGTTTGCTCTGTTTCAGGTGGCCTAGATGTGAAGACTCAGGAAGCAGCTCTTCGCTCTGGGCCAGACATTCTTATTGCCACTCCTGGGCGACTGATTGATCATCTCCACAACTGCCCTTCTTTCCACCTGAGCAGTGTTGAGGTGCTGATTTTGGATGAAGCAGACAGGTAGGCTAAGTAGGACAGCACTGAAAAAGGAGATGGTAGTTTTCTGCTTTCCTTTTCTCAGGCTATAGGGCAGTCTTTGTTGCCCTGCCTTAATAAATAATGTTTCTTAGCTAGAACCAGATGAAGCTGCCTTACCTTGCTGTTTTTCTCCTGTGTAGGATGCTGGATGAATACTTTGAGGAACAGATGAAGGAAATAATCAGGTTGTGCTCCAACCACCGTCAGACAATGCTTTTCTCTGCCACAATGACAGAGGAGGTAAGACAGGCTGCTGAGAAGCATACTGGGGCAGAAAGTTGAATAGAAGTTTGTCTAGCCTTTTTCTAGAGATTATGTGGACTTTTTTTTTTTTTTTTCTTAACTTGTTTTGGTAGGTGAAAGATTTGGCTTCTGTTTCCCTGAAAAATCCCGTCCGAATTTTTGTGAACAGCAACACAGATGTTGCCCCTTTCCTGCGGCAGGAATTCATCCGGATCAGACCCAACCGAGAAGGGGACCGTGAGGCCATTGTATCAGGTTAGTGATGAAGAAAGAAAAGCTGGAATCAGTAGGTGACTATGAAGCAGGCTGCTGAGAGGACTTTCTTTCAGCTCTCCTGACCCGAACCTTCCCAGATCATGTGATGCTTTTCACCCAGACCAAGAAGCAAGCTCACCGTATGCACATCCTACTTGGACTGATGGGTCTACGGGTTGGGGAGCTTCATGGGAACCTCTCTCAGGCACAGCGGCTGGAAGCACTCAGGTATTAGCAGGCTTAGTTGGTAATCATAGACACAAAAAAAAAGTTAGGAGTTGGAAGTTTTAGGGCAGAAGTGGATTGCTGTATTCATTGCTAATACATTTGCTATCTCTGCTCAGGCGCTTTAAGGATGAGCAGATTGATATTCTGGTAGCTACAGATGTGGCTGCACGTGGACTTGATATTGAAGGTGTTAAAACAGTGAGTATTTACAGTGCTGAGCTTTTTTAAGGAGTCCTTTAATGTTTTTTCCCTCCTAACACTGTTTCTGTTACAGGTAATCAATTTTACCATGCCGAACACCACCAAACACTATGTTCATCGAGTGGGTCGGACAGCAAGAGCAGGCAGGGCTGGTCGCTCAGTTTCACTTGTGGGTGAGGAAGAGCGCAAGATGCTGAAGGATATTGTGAAGACTGCCAAAACACCAGTGAAAGCCAGAATTCTCCCCCAAGGTACGCACTTCACTGAGATAAAAAAGCAGAAGAGCAATACACAGGGAAGATCATGGTACAGAGGGACACTAAAAGAGAGGCTGAGAAACAAGATGGTCTTTGTGAGCTGCTTCTGATGTTCAGCTGTATCATTTTCAGATGTCATACTAAAATTTCGAGAGAAGATTGAGAATCTAGAGAAAGATGTGTATGCAGTTCTGTGCTTGGAGCGTGAGGAACGCGAGATGCAGCAGTCAGAGGCCCAGGTAAGCGGTTTTTTTTAGGAATTTTTTTTTACCTTAGTTGTTTTTTACATACTTAACCTGCCTACTTTAGAAAGGGAGGAGAGAGATATTTTTTTAGCCACCATGAGCTCACTTCTTCTGCCTGAATTATCTCAGATCAATAGGGCAAAGAAGCAGCTGGAGACAGGAAAACAAGAGACTGTGGGTGCGGGTTTGGAGCGGAGCTGGTTCCAGACCCGTGAGGAGAGGAAGAAAGAGAAACGTAAGTCATGACACTGCTGCCATGTTAAATTCCATAGCTGCAACTGGACTCTGCTCTGTACTTTAAGAGGTTCTTTATTATGTGTTTTTCTTTCTCTCTCCAGTGGCTAAAGCCCTGCAGGAGTTTGACCTAGCATTACGAGGGAAAAAGAAAAGGAAGAAATTTATGCAGGACAGACAGAAAAAAGTCCAAATGACAGTGAGTGCTTGTCCTTACAAGTGGGACCCTGGTGCACTATCGTAGTTTTCCCTTGGCAAAACCTCACATCACTGTAAGCTTGCATTTTAACACCTTTCAGCCAGAGGAGAGGTCACAGTTTGAAATCTTGAAATCTCAAATGTATGCTGAGCGGCTGGCAAAAAGGAATCGCAGAGCAAAGCGAGCCAGAGTCTTGCCAGAAGAGGAACCAGCAGCAGCACCAGCAGGTGGAGACTTTCGTTTTACAGCTGACTTACCTTATGTCACTTAAAAACTAAACTAATTTGTATAGAGGGAGGCACTGGTCTTTGAAGGAATGGCCACTGGTGCTGGCCAGGGTGTGTGTTTGCAGAGAGGAATCATTGCTTTTCCTGATGGTTAGGCTCGTTGTGGTCAAGGCTGCTGGGCTCTAGTAAACAAGATGATGCTGTGGCCTTCTCTTTACAGCCAATGTTCTGACTATTGTCTCTATGTTAGGCCCCAAGCGGAAGAAAAAATTGTCTGTGTTTGATGAAGAGCTTACCAACACAAGCAGGAAGGCTCTGAAGCAGTACCGTGCTGGGTAATGTCTTAGCAATACCACATTAGCGCAGACTTTAGTAGGTGGGATTTTTTTTTTTATTTTTTTTTTTTCCATCTCTGGACTTCCTCAGGGATACTTTGACTGATATTGGGGGAAGATGTGGGCAGAGTAGAGAAGGGATTCATGCAAGAAGTATTGTTCTATTGACGTACTTCAGTGGTTTTTGTCTTACCTCTATGCCTCCTCCCCTCTCTCTTAAAAAGCCCATCATTTGAAGATCGAAAGCGCTTGGGTATGGCCCAACATAGGAAAGGAGGAAACTTCAAGTCCAAGTCCAGGTATAGCTCCCTTTACTTTCTTATTCAAGATTATTTTTTTTCCTGCTCTCTTCCCTCTTCTTGTGATTGTTTAAAGGCACTTGCTAAAAGGTTTGTTGGTTCTGCAGTAGCTTATGCTCCTCTACTGCAGGTCTGATGCTGAGGGCAATCAAGAATACTGCCTTTAATAGCACATTCCTAGGCTTCTACTTGGGAGAACATTGCCTAGAAAATGCTCAGTTCTGTTCCTTGTCTGTCATTGAGCGTTGGGCTGGTAGAACGTAATTTCAAATACCTTCTCTTTCAGGTACAAGAGAAAGTAAGAACTGTTGGTCATTACCAAATGGGTGATTTCAGACACACTCTCTCCACGGCCTGGATTGCTTTGTACTGCAGGGAGACAACTTCAGTAATATTGAATATTTTTTCTTCAAGTTCTGGAATAGCTTTGGGGTGTTTCTTAATACCTGGTTGAAGACCCTGTATGAAAACATCTTCAGCAGCCCATGCAATAAAGGACTGATTCCTTTTTTTTCTAAAAAGTTTCATCTGTTTTATAGGATAACTAGAGCAACTAAGAGCTGGGATATGTTACATCTTTCTATCAGACTTAGTTCATGTAGATCAAGTGGCCTTTAAGGCAAAAACTGGAGAACACTTACTACTTTGTTTATATACTTCTGTGATCTTGATTAATTAATATGGCTGAAAAGGATTTCTATAGTTGAGGTGCTATTTCTAAGATAGGGAAAAAAAGTTTTTCAGGCTACCTGACACAAAGATGATTTCAGAGGTAACAGTCACAGGAATTAAAACAAACCTCCCAAGAGGCTACTGTCTGAGGAAAGATTGTCTCCAAAGGTTGGGGGGCCAGACAGCTTCCTCCTAACTGAAAAGAAAGCAGCTGTAAGCTGAGGCAGAAAGACTACAACCAGAATGCAAGCTGGTTGACATTATTGTATGTAATTAATGATAGGTTTGTTCATCCTGACTTTTTTTTTTTAATGGAAGCAATGCAGCTCCACTTGTAAAGATCAAGCAGGTTTACTGCAGGCTAATAAGCAGCAGCTTAATGCAGAGCATCAGAGATCACTATTCCTAATACAGGCACCGTTGTACTTGTCCCACTATGAGTAGAGCAGGGAGAATTCTGATCAGTGACCCACACTTAATTTCGTCAAAATGTTTAAACTCTCTTTGAATTTTTACCATCTCCACTGTGCCAACAATTTTTTTTCATCAGCCTTGCTAAATTTCACTGATACGCTTTAATTCCTGTAAGGAGCACAGACCAAGATGGGCCTAAGTGGTCCAGACCAACCATTAACTTCTGAACTGTCAATACAAATTGAGCTTTTTGCTTCACACCTGCTCTTCTTCTGGGGTCACCAAAGTGCAGTAGTGAAAGGTAATGGCTGCACTCCTGAAATAGACCAGTACAAAAGTGCCTCAAGTTATTGGGTTTTCCAACTTTATTAAAAAGGGCAAACTTTACAAGCAGTAAATATAAAATATACATAGCAAAGTTTTGACAGGTGGTACTGCTTGGTATATTCTCTTAATTGGTCTTCTTACAGTTCAAAGGTACATTATACAATATCTTACGGCCTTGGTGGACGCATGCCAGGTGGAGGGGGTCCTAGGAAAAAAGGAAAGAGTTGAATACTGAAGAGGAAAGAAGAAGCATGGCTAAACCAGAAAGATGTTGATGCTCAAAGTGGCCTTAAGACCCCTTTTTTGGCACTGAGGCATTTATTGACAACTAGCATAGCTAGGGAGTCATTGAAACATATCACCCTTCAAACATTTTATTTATGTTATGGCTTCTTATTGCTTCTAGGCATTTAAGATAACCTCTGCTCACCTCTCATTCCTGGGGGTGGTGGTCTCATGCCTGGTGGGGGCATTCCCATAGGAGCACCTCGGCCAGGTGGCATTCCCATTGGTGGGCCCATAGGTGGTCTCATGCCTGGAGGAGGTCCCATCATTCCTTAAGCCAGAGAAAAAAGAAGAACATAAATCCAGCTGAATATTCAAGGCACTAGTTGGGTATCGGAATAATCCTCCATTCCATACCAGATCTTCGTCAGGCTCTGATAAATGCCTCTTTATCACCAATTTTGCCACATAACATGAGCTCCTTGCTGCTCCACTCCATCGAGTAATTCCTACCTGGAGGAGGTGCTCCTCTGCTCATGGGTGGGGGAGGACCCCCACGCCCTGGTGTGTATTGAGTTGGGGCTCCTGCAATGCTAGCAGTGGCTGCTGCAGCAGCAGCTGCAACTGTTCCACGACCTTGAGGTGTCATCACCTGTAAACAAAATAAAACAGGTTCACAGAGAAACAGCACAACATCTGCTTCACAGTAAACTAAAAAATAAGCAAGAGTTATTATCCCTTCAGAAAATTACACCAGTCTCCTCTTAACGTATTAAGTAATGCTACAAACATACAATTCAGTGGATACCACATGAATTCTGTGCAAGAAGCTGCACTTTTCAAGCCCCTTCTTCCATCATATTAGACAGTTCCTAGGGGGATCTAGTACAAAAAAAGCCTTGCTAGGCTCAAACTCCACGGTAACAGAAACTAAGATTACACTCTGTAAAAGGAGCTAGGCCTCAAGCCTTATCGTTTTTTCTAAGACTATTCATATTAGACATACAACTAATGATTAGAAATTGGTTTAGATATGATTAATAGAATGCAGGTACTTATAAAACAATATCCATAAGCTGCTTATTAAGCCTATGTGTCTCCCCCTCCATGGCTGGCTTGAAACCCAGTCAAGCTGAATCAATAGAAGAAGGATCATGCATCTTAGACCTAAGACATGGGAGTAAGTGATTAACTTTATAACAAGATAAATTAATAGAATAGCCTGAGTGATTTTCAGAAATTCAAAGGTAATCTTTGATGCCTAAGAAGATAAGTGATTGTGGTGACCCAAGACCTTCTGCCTACGACCACTAACTTCAGAAGAACGAGGACACGAGAATTGACGAGATAAATTGATGAATGATAACGACATGGGAACGGAGATCAACTGGACAATTACAAAGACTTTGGACTGGGACAATGGGTGGTAAAAAGGTATACAAGATTGGGAAATTTTTGGAAGGTTGCCATTCACTGCGGTGGTGGCCCTACTCTGAGTTGTTAATAAAGCAAACCTAGAGAAACCCATGTTTGAAAACTCTGTAACACACTCCACCAATTTCTTGCATCACATTGCTACCAAGAATTAAAAGCCACCCCAGAATATACCAGACAACTCTTTTTTAATCGGTCACAGCATCTCACCTGTTGGGATGGTCCTCCCACTCCTCTGACAGGGCCAGCTAATCCTGCTGGAGCTTGTGGCATGGGCGCACCAGCTGGTACTCCCCTCCCTGCTGCTCTCCCGACTCCAGGTCCTCCAGCAGCTCCAGCAAGAGGTACCCGGGCAATTCCAGTCTGAAAACAGACCCACCCAAAAGAAAGATTTGTCAAAAAAAAAAAAAGTCCTCAGATCCTAGGGATGCCCACAGCCTTCCTTTGTCCAGTTAATGTCCAAGCCCACAAAGGGATTAGAACTTCCTGCAGCGAAGTTCATTGGACTTAATCGCAATGGCATCTGGAAGTCTAGGACAATACCATTCTCCTGCAAGAAAGCAAGTTTATCAGATGCCCCTTCCCCTTCTCCTTAGTTCTGCTCTCATTCTCCTTACGTCTTTTGGAGGGGGTCCTTCAACTGTCATGGACACCAGGTTTTCTCCTCGCAGCAACACAAGACCAAGGACTCGTTTCTCCTCCCGCTCTGGCTGTTTTGAATTTTTAGGTCTAGTGAGAAAAGTTAGAAAATATTGCAAGACAGAGAGAGGGGGAAAAAAAAAAAAAATTAATGCTGCTCTTTGAATTTCTAATAGAATATGAGACTAGGCTACTCTACAGAGGAAGACCTACTGTAAACCCCACATTTTTATATGCCTCAAACTAAGCGCATAGAGAAGTCTAAACACAAGGTGCGTATCACCTCCGTGACTTTTTTTCCCCGTGATGCTTAACCATTACAGTGATTATGCTGGCATGACACAAAGGTCTATTTTGGTTACTAGGAAAGAACTGAAACAAAGTGCCTCTTGAACCTTGGTAGTTGTGGGGTTCGACAGGTAAGACTAAAACTGTGACCATTTCTGCCGAAGCCGGCAGCAGACATTGCCCAGCTGCTGGGCCAGCTCTCGCTGAGTGGGCAGACGGCCCCCGGGCCTCCCGCCGCAGCGGGGCTGGAGGGGGGGAGGGCACCGAGGGGCGGGGGGCACCGCGGCGGGCCGCGCCGCTCACTTGATCTTGCGGAACTCGTCGCAGTCGCAGAGGATGAGGTTCATGTGCTTGTCGAAGGCCTTGAAGGTGCCGATGAAGACGCGGCCATCCTGCAGGATGCACCGCATCCGGTAGTCGATGTGCTGCAGCATCTTGCTGCTCTTTCCCACCGTCTGCAAGAGACCGCCGTTACACCGAGCGCCGGGGTGGAGCGGGGCCGGCCGCACCGAGGCGGCGCAGCACCCCTCGCCGCGCGGACCCGCCGGAGCGCCCGGCTCACCATGGCTGCAGTTCTCCGCGCTCCCTCCCGCCGCCGCCTCTGCCTCTGCCGCCGCCGCCGCTCGCTCCGGAAACGCCGCCCGCTCCGCCGGAAGCCCCTACGCGCGGCAGCCGCGGCTTCCGCTCTCCCGCACGCGGCTGCCCCACCACCGCCGCGCACCGCCCCTTCCGGCGCGCGATGGATGCGCTTCCGGGGGCGGGCTCGGGGGGGCGGGGCCAGGCCCGGCGGGGCGGGGCGGGGCGGGGGCTGCGCAGCGGGCCGCCGCCCCGCCGTCGCTCTCGCTCTGGGAGAGGGCGGGTGTCGCGCGCGGCCGCGGCGCCGCTCCAGCGTCCGCTGCCAGCCCCGCGCCCGGCGGCCGGCAGAGCTGCGGGGAAGGGCTGCTCTGCATGAGCCGGTGGAGACCCGGTCCCGCGCGGCCGCGGCCGGTCCCGGAGGCGGGGCACCGTTGGCACGGGGAGCGGACGTGAGCCCTCCCGCGGCGGCCCCGAAGGAGCGGAGCGGGCGTCAGGGACAAGGGAGACGCGGCTAACGTAATTCATCGCGGCTGCCGAGGGCGGCCCGGCGGCGGGCTGTCACGGGCGAGGGGGCGGCGGGACCGGCGGACGGAGCGCGCGCCGCCGCCTCGGCGGGTTCGCGCCGCGCCGGGGCAGGGCGGGGCGGGGCCGGCCGGCCGCGGTCTCCATGGCAGCGCGCTGCGAGCGCGTGACGCGCGTGCCGCGGCCAATCGGCGTCGAGGCAGCTGAGTGACAGCCGGCGGCGCCAGTGGCCGGCAGCGCCTTGGCGGGGCCGCCGGAGCTGCCGGGCGGCCGGAGCGCGGAGCGGCGGGGGCTGGGTGAGCGCAGGGCGGCGGGCGGGGGCGGGGGGAGCCGAGCCGCGCCGCGCCAGGTCCGCGGGGAGCCGGGCGGCACGCCACGCCACGCCGCTGGCCGCGGGTCTGGCGGGCCCAGTCGCCGCTGCTGCCTTCCCAGGCCCGCTGCGGCGCCGCGCCCGCGGCCCTTCCCTCCGGGGGCCCGCCCCGCCGTGAGGCTCTGGCCTAGGGTCGCCCGCCGCGGGGTCGCCGGGCCCGCTCCGCGCCCGTCCCCGCCCCCGGAGCGCCTGTTGTGCCGCGGCCGCTGGAGCTGCGGCTCTCGGTGCGCGCGGGGCCCGCCGCGCCGGCCCGGCTCCCGGGCGTGAGGGCCGCGATCGGGCCGAGGAGCCGTCCGAGAAGGGCGCCGGCCGCCGCTCCCCCGGGAGCCGAGCGGACCTGAGGCGTCCAACGGACAGTGCTTCGCCAGAAAAAAATTGTTTAGCGCCTTAAACTGAGTTTCGGCCCAAGCTTCGGGAGTGGCTGGCTGCTTTCAGCTCACTTGACTGATTTACAATAATAAAAAAGCAGTTCTCTCTTTTTGCCTGTTGCTATCAGTTTCTGTCTTTGCTAAGAGATGGTCTCTACCCAGCTGCGTTGGAATGTGCAAGATAAGAGGCCGGTGTTGTAGGCTTAGTGTTTTACAGATGAAATGCAGCCATGGAAGGTCTTTGGAGGAACGTAGAGATGGAGAATCTGAGCCACCTGGTTCTTTGGTTTCTCCAGTGAAGTACATTTCTCTCTGCTTGTTACATGAGGCAATGTAGAAAACTCTGCGTAGCCCTCAGGTTGGACCCTGCTGTCTGCTACCCTTTTGTGCTGCTTGGTCAAGGAAGCTGTCTTCTCTGCACACTTGTCCAGTTAGTTGCTCTGCTAACATCACTTCTACCTTTTGTTTGGCCTGTTGGTACCACGATCTTGGGACTTGCTGAGAATTGACTGGGGTGTTTTGTTGCATCCACAGGTTTCAGAAGCTGCAGCTATTTGCTTGTTGACTGGGGGATTCTACCAGGCAGCTTTTCTTTTTCATGGAATGTTCTTTCATCCTCCTCATTTTCATTCTGCCTGCAGCACACTTTGTTCTCTATCTGTAATGAAAAGAAGATTGAGTTTGTGAATAGGGGAATTCTGTTTAAAATACTCTAGTTGTTTTAGTTTGCAGCTTCTCAGAAGTCTCTTGAATAGTGTGTTATTAGTGGCTCTGCTGATTTCTTCTTGCCTTGCAGCTACCCCTACACCACTGCTTTGTATGAAGGAACTGGCTCTGTAGAAGCAGAGTGAATTCCTCTTTGATGGATTTCAGCTTGGCTGCTGTCTCCCCGTATAAAACTGTGAGAATTGCTTACATGCTGTTGAGAAGAATGTGCTGTGAGAGACTACTAAGTGACTAATAATCACGACTATGCAAAATTGCAGTCTGTGCTTCTTTCCAAGAGCTTCCGAACAGTCATTTTATCAGATATATCACTGGTGCACTGCAAAATATCCATTGTAAAATTTAACGTCTGTTACGTCTCTTGTCTGCAGACATACAGTGAAATCTGTCAAAGGATGCTTTTGACAGACAACCTCGTGTTAAGAGGCTGACCTGAAGTACCCTTTGTATTTGTAGTCCAGCCTTCATTGTCCTCTTCTGGAAAGCTGCTTCTGCTGAGCCACTGATCTATGTGGGTCCTTCAAAGGGTTGTTTGACCCAGACTGCCTGAAGGGTTTCCTACCTTTTTTAATTCCTACTTCTCTGGGTTCTGCTCAGCCAATTAATTTTGATGTTCGAATCTCTTCCTTGGTAGGCTTATGTGGTATCTGTTCCATGGTGCTGCTGTGCAAAGAAACAGTCCTTAAGCTCTGTTCCTTTCACTGCATGTTTGCTGTGCCTCGAATACTGATTGGAATAGGGAACATGGTTTCCAGTCATGAGTGGGTGCTCATTTATGGAAGATGTTTGGGGCAGAAATAGTCTAACGTATCATGGTGAGTTACTTTCTGAGTTTGTATGCAGTTGAAAGCTTTTTTTGAGGTACAAAGGTAGTGTAATACAAAATGGTTTATTACTGTTTTCAGTAGTGAAGGTATCAAGGTAGAGTGCATTGCCTCTACAAGCTGTGGGCCAACCTCTGCAGTACTTTTTTTTTGGTGAAACAGGAGACTTTATTTATATGGCACTTAGGGACATGATTTAGTGGTGGACTTGGCAGTGTTAGGTTTATGGTTGGACTTGATGATCTTAAGGGTCTTTTCCAGACTAAATGATTCTATGATTTCTGCAGAATTTCCCATAATATCAATGTTTTTGTTTTAATGTACACTTCCTCTCCCTGAATGATGTATGTTCTTTGCAAGGGAGAAGACAAATTAGAGATTTGTAAAGGCTTCTACCTACAGTAATCTGAGCATCTTTGTTTTGGCATATAAAGTACTGTATTTCCTTGTACTCTGCAGTAGCAACTTGCAATGTAAGTTGCAGTACAAATAGAAGACTATGACTGTACTGCAAGAGGCTGAAGGGAGAGGTGGTAATTAGATGCTAATTACTCATGGGTATATTAGTTAAAAGAGTTGCAGATTCAGTTCTTAATAGTCAAGGAAGTAATCTTTGAGCCTTGCCTCTTCACTGTGTATTTGCTGTGCCTTGAACACTGATTGGATTTAGAAGGTTTCTAGTTGTGAGTTGGTTCACTTGTGGGAGAAATAATTATCTGTTCAGTTCTTGCAAGCCAGTCTGATTAGTGGAGGTGATGTGGGCTTATGCCATATGACTAAGATTTCTCAGGCTCTCAGGTTTAGTCCATCGTAGGCTTTAGTTGCTGGCTGGAGAACAGTGAGTGGAAATCGCATACCATTTGGGAACTGCCTGTCTGTTTCTAGACTTAATGGATTGAAACCTGTATATCCTGCAGATCTGGGGGTGTCGTGCAAACGGAGCACTTTGTCTGGGGACTATGTACAGAGCTGTGCTTCTTGTATACTAGTAATTGATGAGTTATCTCTGTTTTGAGCTATTGCTGCAAAAGACATTTGAAAGTCTAAATTATTTATTTATTGATTGATTGATTTTAGAGAGTGTGTGTGTAATTCAGGAAAAGGAAGTGAGGAAGACATTCACAGTTTTATTAGGTTCATCTGTCTCTTTGCAAGACAGAAGGATTAGGTAAGCTCCCAATTCTTATAGCTGATGCTACAGAATACATTGGTTCAGCAGGCTTTCTTGCTTCTGCCTTGTCTCTTTATTACACTGTACTCGGATGTTAGAGAAAGTCAGATTTTTAGGATCAGGAGGGACTCTTCCAACTTGCAGTGTGGCTTGCTTGGCAGACTTTTCCTATCCTTAGAAATAGCAGGTGTTGGGCATTGACTTGTGAACGGGCTGAGGATAACTGGTATAGGTAGGCTTGCTATTGATACTAACCCCAATAATAAATGCTGTACAGGGGGCTGCAGTCTTCTAAGTATATCTGGGCTCAGAGCATTCCTGTCTTTATGCAGATTCCTAAGTGCTTTGCTCTGCTTATGCAGTGAGGCAAGGTGCTATTCTGGTCCTGGGTTCCTTATGCTTCATTGCCTAAATTCCTAGTTTACTTTGGACAAAAGAAGACTAACTGCTTCAGGATGAGTGTAGAAGAAAGGAGTAGAGTCCAATTTACTGATTGTAATGGGTATGAAAATAGCAGCAGCAGCTGTATATGTGTTTAGGGCTAGAGGCCTCTTGAGAACATATTTGCTGCAAGTTAACATGTCTCTCTTAGCAAAGAGTAAATTGTATGTTTCCATCTTGGAGTGAGAGAATAGAACACTGATAATCAAAATCTGTGAAGAAAGGGGAGTATGTTAACACATGCTCATGGGATTTGGAGACAGTGTTTCCATGGGACAGCATACGCTCAGTGCTTTCTGTTTGTGAATTAGCCTAGCTCTGTGCGCTGCAAAGGCTTCTTTGAGACACTAATTTAATTGAGCTCTCACATGAGCAGTCTTCCATTGTGTGACCTCACCTTGTCCAAGCTGGAGTTTTTTACCTGATACACCTTCTCTGAAGGGCAGGCTTTCCTCTTTGTTGTGAAGGTGAAAGTGGTAAAACTTTTATCCAGGGCGAATCTTGGAGTGGGAGATGGCTTGGTTGTCTTCCCTCCAGGATTAGGAAGTAAAATATCAGGTGTTGTTTGTGTAACTGCTTGACTCTAACTTGCAATTTTGTATGACAGGAATCATATAAATGCTTCTCTATCATCACCCTGGAGACCTGCTCAGCCTGATTGGTGCACTGAGTCTGCTGCTTTTCTGAGGCCAACTCTTTCTTGATATGTTAGTCTGAGCTAATGCTGTGCTGCTTCTCTGAAAGGTTGGAGATCTTATTTTAAGAAACTGGCAAAGCTGAACCATACTTGACTGGCACTTTCCTGCATGAGATGTGTTTAGTCTTACAGTCATTTTATGGGTTTTAAGAAAACGTAAGCTGCTCTTGGGATTGATACTAAAAAGGAAAGAGAAGGCCGGAAGGAGTACTGGCTGTAACCATCTCTGTGAGTTGGGATAAGCTGTGCATTTTCAGAATATCATGAAATTCCAAATCTTGCTTGCCAGATACTTTCCAAGGGGTGGAATGGTAGGGTGGACAAAGTCTGGCGGTTGTGGGAGTGGAGAAGGATGGTGTTCCTGTGCACATGCAGTACCAATCTCCCTTTTGGGTTGGCTGAAGCCCCAGATAGCTTTGGAGTTCAGGCTTCCTGGATTCCTGCAGGAACTGCAAAGACCATACACATGCTGAGCATAGAGCAAATTGAGCAAGGCAGCTTCACGAGGGCTTTTCATGGTAAACAATGCCTGTTTTAATAGGGGAATGTCTAATTTCTCTCTCCAGCAAGTGCCTTCATTGTAAAGCAAGTATCTCTGGTCTGGTGGAGACTTGAGGGCAAGGCTAGCTGTAATGATAACACTGAGCATTTGCAGGAATTGCTATGAAAGAAATGCTAAACTTGCACACCTCATCCTCAATTCCAGCAGGCAGGAGTGATGATAATGTTGTGACTATCTCAGAAGGCTGCACCAGGAGATCATAGCATTCTGTTTTCCTAGGTGAGGAAGCTGCCTCAGTTGGAGTGAGAAGATAGCCAATGGGGGCTGATAAAGGGATCTGTGTGTATACAAATGCAGAGAAACATTAGCGCACCTGAGTTTTCATATCTCTCCATGCAGTGATACCAGTCTCTGCGAGGGAAGGAAGAGGCATATGAGCTTCATTGATTGAGATCATCAGCAGATCTCTAGGTCAACATCTTATACAGGCTAGGCATACACGCCTTTTGTGGTAGACAGCTGATTTCATAGAAGTTCCCTTTTCCAGGACAGTCATGTAGTCCAATTTTCTGGGCCAGATATCTCTGCAGCTGTTCAGTCTTTGCTGATCTGAGGAAAGTTCTCTCTTCTTTACTTGCCTTGCATCAGGAAAATTCCAAAGGCTGGTTTCCCTTCAAGTCTTAGCCTGTCTTAGCATCACTTTCCCAATTGATAAGGAAGTTGGGGAAGTATGTTAATTATGAAACAAAAAATGTCCCTGCTTAGCACTGTCTCATCTCTATTCTGGGAAAGGGGGCTTGCGTTGCCTCAACAGGAGAAATAGGAGCTTCCATAGGAGCTGGGAAATTGTTTGGATGCTTACCTTCTCATTCGGGTTATGGAAATTGAGTCTCGGGAGGAGTCCTTAAGGACAGGACTACTTCTGTGTCTGGCCAGATCTCATTTTTGGCAGCTTGAAGCCTTTGTTCCTGAGAACTGCTGATGGGGAGGGTTGTCTCTCTCCCTTGTGATTTTCTCCCTACGGCACTGTGGGGGAGAGCAGGGCTACTCCTTCAACCCAGGAGAGGATTAAAAAGGAACTGAACAAGTACATTTCTTTACAGCCTCTTACTACCAGATGAAGCACAAACCAGCATGTCTGACAGCTGTCTGGGACCAAACCCTGAACACAAGCTTATGCTCTAAGGCAAATAAAGGAGTGAAAGGTAGACCTCCAGAGCAAACGCTGAGTTAACTTTACTTCTGTGACGGATATTCATGTTTAGATTTATGATGTTATAGGAAGGGAATGGGATAAAGCTAGCTGCTGCTACTCTGCCTGGGAGCCTGTTTGGGTATCCTGAGAGGATCAAGGTATCTGAGAAATATGAATGGGGCATCAGTAAACACCAGGCCACAGGAGGGAGGCTACCTGGACAGTATGTTCCCCCTCTCATGTATGGAGAGTAGCTGACCCTAGAGAGCTATTGCTTTACTAGTCTTGTAAACTGACCTGGCAGTACACAGTGGGTGGCAAATGGAGCTTTGCTGATCAGAGTGACTCTCCTTCTTGTGTGAGTATCCCAACAAGCTCTCAGAAGTATTCCTTAGGTGATAAGGTTGGGCATACAATTTCACAATGTGTTGTTTTAGTATGAGGCCTTTATCTCTGGTACACTGGATGTTTTGTCCCTAGTAGGCCCAGCAAACCCTAAGACTGGTCTTACATAGTGTTTTGAAGCTTGATGTTAGATGCAGTGTAACAATTGAAATAGTTTTTGGAGCTCCTCACTGTCCTTTCTCTTAACAGGTGTGTGGGTGTATGCTGTTGTAAAGGCATCTGGAGGAGTCTGGAGCAATGCCACCACCTTCGGACATTGTGAAAGTAGCTGTTGAGTGGCCAGGTGCTAATGCCCAGCTGCTGGAAATAGATCAGGTGAGACCTGGTAATCAGATGTGGGAGGAAAGGCACCACAACCTTGATACTGGAATGTGGGAAGCATAGAAATAGGCAGTATTCCTTTCTGGTTGAGAAGAACATTGCTACTGACGACTTTCTCTTTCTGTTCTAGAAAAGGCCTCTTGCATCCATCATCAAGGAGGTCTGTGATGGGTAAGTAGTTCTCTGGGAACTCTTGTGGAGAAAGTCTGACCCCCTGACAAATCTTGCTGGGGTACTGTGGAATGTCTCTGCTGACGGTCAATGGGCTGCTAGCCCGATCCATGCTGCCTGCTGCCGGTTTTGGCCATGAAATGGGCCAGGGTTTAAAGTGGGAAGAAAAGGATCTCCTGGAAAACAGAGGCTTTGCATCTTTATTCCAATTCTGAGTGTGTGCATGTGTATGCCCCTAGGGTCATTGTCTCTGAGGACTGGCCCATCTTGCTGTTCCTGAAGTGCAGGCCTCTTCAGACATTGCACAGAGTTTGACTTAGAGTAGGCTGAAGTCCCATCCCCCCCTCAAGAGGAAGGTGTTTTCTCTCCTCTTCAGGAGACCTAATTTCCCATGCTAAAGCTTTGCTTGAAAGTTCTTTTCCACCCTCCTGGGATCAAGCTCCTGTTCCTAATTGAGAGCCAGAAGAAAAAAAGGAGGAGGAAGCTTATGTATCCTTCTTCTTCCTCTGCCAGGTGGTCGTTGCCAAACCCTGAATACTACACCTTGCGGTATGCTGATGGTCCTCAGCTGTACATCACAGAGCAGGTCAGTGTGAGAGGCAGCAGTTTGCTGATGTCCTGTGCAAGAGTGCAGAATGCCTTGGACTAGTGTCATGGAACAATACTGTCGCTAATCCTTGGGGGGCCGCGCATCTCTGCTATCAAAAATACTCAGACTTGAATGGTGTCATTCAACTGAGGAGACTTGCACTTCTCCCTTTGCATGCTGATAGGTGTGAGGACCCAGTGACTCAATTCAATACCCTCAGTAGGGTTGTGTGGTATAGGAACCCCTTTACTTGTGCGTACAAATGTGCACTGTAGATCCAGTTGCATTCTTTTCCCCCCACTTTTCTGCAGTTTAAAGTTTATGTTTTCTTTCAGACTCGCTGTGACATCAAGAATGGAACTATCCTACAGCTGGCAGTCTCCCCGGTAAATGCTTCCTCACATCCCTTTTTCTCAGTAGCTATCCTCGTATGACAGGCTGTTCCTTGCCTCAGCTTTTCTTTCTGGATCTCCCCAAATTGTAGCGGGCTTGCCTTTCTTGCTGCCCATTCTGCACAATGAGGCGCACACTCTTGTTTTCCTTCCTGGTTGTGGTGTGTATCTTTCTTTGGATGCTCTGCCCTTTTATAGGACTTTCATAGGACTTTCTGTAAATAAATCCAGTCTACGTTTTTATTGCATCTCCTGGATTAGCATATTGTAAAGCACCTGACAGACACATTCTCAATATGAGTGCAGTTAGTATTATCAGTTGGAAAGCAACAGTACTGCTGACTTAATGCAGAAATTAAATTGAGAGACAAATTTGATGAAGAGAGGGTTTTTCCTAGTGAATTCTTGCTATTGTGACCTCAGCAGTTGTCTTGCAGACTTGCTGCAGCTTCCTTTTTATTGAAATACTTAAACCCTTTTTGTGCAAGTGTCATGGCAAATAGCAGAAAGTGAGTAGGACAAGAAGAGGTTATTTGGGCAAGAGGTGGTTGAGAGGATATCATTGATCTATGTCTGAGAAATCTTACAGAATGTTGTGTGGATACACACAATGAGCTTGTGCTTCTCTTTGAATCTATGAGAGATTTTTTTTTTTTTCACATCATATTTCTTTAATGGTCTCACTCCATATTTCTCTATCCACCTCCACTCACCTCACCAAGAGGAAAAACAAGCATTTAGTCTAACATGTAAAATAGCATTCTACTTGCCTCCTGCTTGGCTGTAACTGTTGCTGAGTGCAGCCTTTTTTTAGTCTATCTTAGACTTGCTGACTGCTGCTACTTACCCTGTCATTGCTGATATCTCTCTACCCTTGCTGTGCTCTCTCTGCCCATCCATGGACTTCTGACAGAATGCTGATGCTGGCAGAACTCAGTCTGCAGGTGACTAGTCTGCAACTGGCATCATCCCTCTTTCCTCCCAGTCTAGGGCAGCTCGCCAGCTGATGGAGAGGATCCAGTCGCACAGTATGGAAGCCCGACTGGATGCCATGAAGGAGCTGGCTAAACTTTCAGCAGATGTGACCTTTGCCACAGAGTTCATTAACATGGAAGGGATTACAGTGCTGACACGGCTTGTGGAGAGCGGGACCAAGCTTCTGTCCCAGTAAGTTTCCTGTATTCCAGGACTCTGGAACAGGGCCTCAAATAAGGGGCTAATTTTGCTTGCTGAAGTGGCATTAAGCACCCAACCTCATAGCAAATGCCAGTCTATTAACTGAGACAAAGTCTTTCTAGCCATTTGCTAAACCTCATGAGGCAAAAGAGGAGACATTTATGATGTGTGAAACTTGCATTGAAAGGTCACTTTGATAATTTAAATTACTTTTATTCCCTTTCTTGTGGTCGTTATCTCCTCGAGCAGTTATTCATCTGCCATCTAAGGGAGGAGGTATCCTATGAAAAACCCACATGCAGTTGCACACAAGAACATTTCTGTAGAACTGGTGGCATGTATGTGCCAGTCAGCAGCAAGCATGTTGCTGGCTCTTCTATACATGGTCAGTACTTTTTGACCTGCATGATAAGAAGAGTTGCTATGAAGGCCAAACGTCTGTTTATCTTAGGGAATAGAAAGGGCTAAGGAATGTATAGCAGAGAAAGTATCAGTCTTCAGTCTCCAACAGTTTTCAACTTTTGGGCTTCCTGAGCAGAAATTGTATCTCTTTGTTTTAAGAACATTTGGTGTTTCTTCCACAGATTTTTCTTCTTAATTTTTCATCAATTTATGTTTTTGACATCTACAGCACTGTGTGGAAATGAAGCTCCACAGTTACTTGTCCTATATGAAAAAAGATACTTCCTTTATTTTAAACATGTCACCTAATATTCATTTGGTTCCTGCTATGTATTTTGTTACGAGAAATTGTAAATTCCTCTGTCTTCTCCATACCATTCATAACCATATAGATCTCTCTCTCATATCAACCCTTAGTCATGCATTTTCTAAGCTGCAGTCTTAGTTACAGTGCTAATGGACTATGGCAGCCATTCCAGAGTGCTAATCATTCTTTCCATGCTTCCCCTAGGTCTTAGCTATTTCCAGTACTACTGTGATGTTGTGGGGAAATTTTTTTGTAACTTTTCATCAGTTTGAAACCTGACCATTTAATTTCTACCCTTTTGTTTCTTGTCTTTCAGTCAGTTATTAATGCAAGAAAGGGGTTTTGTTTTTACCCTTCAGCAGCTGAGTGTTTTGGGTTTTTAAAGATACATTAGTGAAGCACCTCATAAAAAATCTTCTTCAAAGTCCAGGAGTTGTGCTCAGCTGTTCTTGTTTTGACTTACTGATTTGTTCAGAGACCTCTTCAGTATTGTGGTGGGTTAACCTCAGCTGGCTGCCAGCTGCCCACCAAGCCCTTCCTCAACAGGACAGGGGAAGAAAACAAGATGAAAAAGATCATGGGTTGGGCAAAACAGACTTGACTTGGAGAAAATTAATTTATTTGTTGCCAATTAACAAAGACACAAGTAAAACCGCCTTCACTGCATCCCCTTCTTTCCGGACTCACCTTCACTCCCCGCTCTGCCTCCTCCCAGCACCGAGCTGCGCAGGGGGATGGGGAATGGGAGCTGCAGTCAGTCCATCATACTTTGTCTCTGCTGCTCCTTCCTCATCACACTTTTCCTCTGCTCCAGCATGGGGTCCCTCCCACGGGATACAGTCCTTCACAAACTGCTTCACTGTGGGTCCCCCACAAGACACAGTCTGTCAGAAACAGACTGCTCCAGTGTGGGTCCCCTGTGGGCCGCAGTTCCTGCCAGAAAACCTGCTCCTGCATGGACTCCTCTTGATGGGCTGCAGCTCCTGCCAGGAGCCTGCTCCAGCAAGGGCCCTCCGCGGGCTGCAGCTTCCTTCAGGCCATCTCTACCTGCTGCAGCGTGTGGTCCTCCACGGGCTGCGTTGTGAATATCTGCTCCACTGTGGTGGTCTGCGGGCAGCAGGGGCAACCCGTTTCACTGTGGTCTCTCCACAAGCTGCAGGGGAATCTCTGCTGCAGCACCTGGACCTCCTCTTCCCCATCCTCCTTCACTGACCTCAATGTCTGCAGGGTTGTTTCTCTCACATGTTCTTTCACTCCTCTGCCACAACTGCTGTGCAGCATTTTTTACCCTTTCTTAAATATACTTCCACAGAAGTGCCACCAGCTTGACTGACGGGCTCAGGTTTGGCCAGTGGTGGGTTCATCACAGAGCCATCTGGGACCAGCTGTGTCTGGCACGGGGTAGCCCCAGCCTCTCCTCACAGTGGGTGCCCTGCAGCCCCTGCCACCAAAGCCTTGCCACATAAACCCAATACACATATAGATGTGAAACATAACTTCCGCCTACAAAAGCCATAGCAATTCTTCCCTGTTAAATATTTATTTTTCTTCTAGTGGTATTATTCTTTTATTATAGATTCCCTCTATCTTTCTGGTGACAAATACCTAAATGCCTAATACATCCTTCAGATTCCTGCCTGAGTTCTCTCTAGAAATTGCTGTTATGTTTGCCACTTTCTGCAGAGCACAATAAGTAGTTTGGCAATGTTTTGGTTTTACCATGGTTCCTTTTGAATTCTTCAGTGAATATCATCTGGTCCTGGAGATCTGTTTTTTCATACTAATGGCTTGTTCCAGAACATCTTCTAGTGATGTTCAAATGACAGATTTGAAGACTTTTCTTCTCTCTTAAAAACAAACAAAAAAACCTGCAAAAAACCAAACTCCGATCTGGAAGTTTCCCCATGCATATTCACGGTGAACTCTGATGCAAATAATTCACTTGGCTTTTCTGCTGTAGTTGTTCTGTTTCATTGAAAGCACTTTAAAAGGTCTTGATAACTTATTGTTGTAACATTTATAGGTCTTCTATTTTCTTACACATTAGCAACTAATATGTTTTCAGCATATTTTGCAATCTTTCCCTCTGTCTTTTTTACCTTTCTGTCTTGTGGTTATGTATTAAATTTTCCACAGCTCATGCTGTGCTTTTGTTTTGTTTCAAGCCAGGCCCCAATATTTACAAAATGACAATTTTTCTTTGTTTTTCTCTGATGTTAAAACGTGTTTGTTAGGTTTTTGTGTGTGTGTGGAGGGGTTATTATTTCCAAAGATTTTTGCATGTTTTGTGATATAAATTTACTCTGGAGCTCAAATCTGACAGCAGTTGAAAAACCTAGCGTTTGCAGATGGTTTTAATTTTCAGTTGATCAGCTTAAAAAGCTTTCCCCTTTTCAAGCTGGTCTTTTTCTAACTGACAGTCATTGTAGTGAATATGCTGAGTTTTGCTGGGTTTTGGTTGGGTTTGGTTTTTTTCCCTTTTTAATTTGTTGAATTTGAGTAGCAACACTTTGCACTGCTCAAGAATAAATACTGCATTGCTGCTTCTCCTGTTATTCCTTTGACTAGCCAGGTACTGATCCAGGTGGTTGTGAGTCTCTGGTGACAGGACTAGGGACTTATTTTTGCTAGCTTTAATTTGTGCTTGTAATCAGGAAAAATAAAATATGATTCTACAAAACAATAAAATTATCTTCATAAATGCAAATACTTTATTGCTCCCCCAGCTGCCAAACTGTAGCCTGTTTTATTAGGAGAAGGTGGTGACTTTTTTCTCTTATCCAGCTTACTCAGCTGGACAGGCTTCTTCCTTGCTACCAGGTATCTTTTAACTGCATTCTTGATTTTCTCAGTTACAGTGAGATGTTGGCTTTCACCCTGACTGCCTTCTTGGAGCTCATGGACCATGGTATTGTCTCTTGGGACATGGTCTCAATAACTTTCATCAAACAGGTGAGTTTGGGTAAAGTGGGTGAGTGGGTGCTATTTCTTTTCATGCTTTAATGCAGCTTCCAGAAAGGGCAAGATGATTCTGAGAAGCTGAGTACTCATTGAGAGCACAGTGCACCCAGCTTTCTGAGCCCTGTCTCCCTTAGCTTGTCTCACTCACCACAAGGTTTCCTGGATAGGCACCTGTTGACCTGCTGGTTTATCTGTTTTTAGATTGCAGGGTATGTGAGTCAGCCTATGGTAGATGTCTCCATCCTCCAACGATCCCTAGCCATTCTAGAAAGCATGGTGCTAAACAGTCAGACTCTGTATCAGAAAATAGCAGAAGAGATCACCGTGGGGCAGCTCATTTCTCATCTGCAAGTGTGAGTGTCCACCCAACAGTGGTGTGATTTAAATCAATTGTATGAGTATCTGTTAATTTGAAAGTACATCCTTTTATATTTAAAACACTTAAAGAGGCTATTTTTACAGTATTACTGATATGATGTCTTACTTGAACTTCAGGTTTTCTAACAGATTTTAAAAAAAAAAAATTAAGATGCTGGAAAAGTATGTTCTGTGTTCTGGAAGCACCTAAGCACATGAGTATTTGTCTTGAACAAAGATATTTTGCTTTAACAACTACAGAAGTGTGTTCAGTGTTAGGACCAAACCTGCATTTTACTAAAATAACTTCCCAAAGCTTCTGCATTCAGTCATCTGTCACCTTCACCCCTCTTTAAATTGTCTCCCGTAGAATCTAAGAGCTCATAATCTTCTGGTTTTTGTCCTTTGTATTAAGGAAGAAAACAATGGCTTTTCTTGCTTTTTTTCCCCATCTCCCCTTCCTCTCTTTCCAAATTAACTGACGAATTAATACCTGGCTTTTAAGGCTGTTTGTGTACATCAGTTCTACTCTTCCATAAAAAAAGAAGCGTGCATTTGTCAGAGCATTAAGTAGTTTTTTGGGTTTTTTTCTCAAGCCTTTTAATTCTGAAAATCTGGAAAAGCACCATTGTGAATATGATTACTATTCCTTAATCAATGAACAGTAGTTTAACAAAATTATAGTGCAAACAATGTATTGCATCAATGTCACTGTGTGCTTAGAGTGTTTATACATTTGAACTTGGTTAACAGAAAAGCTAAACAAATTCTCATGAACACTGCAGCAACTTTGTTCTGCAAAGAGTATATGTTCTTTCAGCTTTATAATTTCTGTTTTAGTAAAACACAGGTTTGGTCCTAACACTAAACACACTTGAGCAGTTGTTTAAGCACAGTATCTTTGCTCAAGACGTACACTCGTATGCTTAAGTGCTTCCATAACACAGAAGGTTGCTGAAGAAAGTACCTATGCAGGGAATATTGTAGAAAGGGAGGCTGGAGAGCGAGTCAGAATTTGCTGGTGTTTCTTTGGCAAGACTATCAGGAGGAAGCAGTCTTTAGCAGAGGATAGGTTCTGGAAGAAGCTTGGAGGCCCAAGGACAACCTAGGATGATGCATGAACATTTGCATGTTTGAAGTACTGCAGATTGACCAAAATGAAGAACATTTGGAAGGGAGCAATAAAAGAAGGAATATCATTCTAATCCACATATATGCCAGGGATAAATGCCGAAGCGTGGAAAATAGCTATTTAAGCTAAAAGATGTTTTAGCTTTAGATATTTTATAAAAGTTTTCATTTTTTTTTATATATATATATATAAAAAACAATATTTTTTTTTTAAAAAAGTATACACACACACAAATTCATTTAGGTGATGCAATGGACTTCTGTTAATCAGAAGAGTTTGAAGTTCTGCAGAAGTCTCCCAAGAGTGTATTGGGTCTTGCTGAGACAGAGTTTATTTTCCTCATAGCAGCCCTCATAGTGCTGTGCTTTGTATTGGTAGCTAGCAAGGTGTTGATAATACACCAGTGTTTTGGCTGCTGCTGAGCAGCGCTCCCACAGCATCAAGGCTGCCTCTCCAACATTCCCCCCTTGCCAGTAGGCTGGGGGTGGGCAAGATCTTGGGAGGGGACATAGCCAGGATAGCTGACTCAAACTGACCAAGTGAATATTCCATACTGTATGGCATCTGCTCAGCAATAAAACCTAAGAAAAAGGAGGTGGGGGGCATTCGTTATTACAACGTTTGTCTTCTGGAGCAACTGTTATGCATACTGAAGCCCTACTTCTCAGGAAGTGGCTGGGCATCGCCTGCTGATGGGAAGTAGAGAATAAATCTTTTTTTTTTCCTTTGCTTCTGTGCACGGCCTTCGCTTGTGCTTTATTAAACTGCTTTTATCTTGACCCACGAGATTTTTTTTTCATCTTACTTTCTCCCCCGTCCTGTCCTGCTGAGGAGGGGAGTGATAGAGCGGCTTGGTGGGCATCTGGCATCCAGCCAAGGTCAGCCCACTACACAGAGTAGTAGTATATCAAGAAACAAAACTGGATTTGATAGAGCATCAAGATGGGGGTGGAAAAGAGTGTGATCAGCATTTGGAAGCTTATTCAAAACATCACAAGTGAAACCACATGCTGTGCATGATCTAGGAAGGGACTAAACACCCTTTACTTGAAGAAGCTTTTCAGTGAAAATAAGAAAAAGACGTGTGGGTTGGGCCAAAATACTGAGGTTGGAAGGCAATGCCATAAAGAGAGGCATGCTTTCCCCTTAGTTCCATTTGCGTTTGGTGGCTTCCATTGACATAGGGGAGAAAAATTACGTGCTCCATATAAGTTTCTAACTGTATCCATATAACAGACTGCAGTATAACCAGGCTTTACAGTAATAGTTTCAGTGCTGGAAACAAACTGTGGTGGTGCTGAATTCTGAGCTCTGCTAGGCTGCAATCTGCACTATCTTTGGAATAATGGAGCTATCAGTCAGCAATTTCTGTTAGCTTTTTGCAGGCCTTACGAAGAGTTGGATGGCATGCAAGTAGATTACCTGAATCCTGCTTGTCCGTTGAAATCCAAGATAGCTGCAGTAAATGTTGTTATGATGCCGGTAAAGCAGCAAGCTGTAATGTTCTATACTGTCTGTTCTCTTATGATCCTCCCATTTTTGTTTCTGCAGCTCAAACCAAGAGATTCAGACATATGCCATTGCCCTGATCAATGCCCTTTTCCTGAAGGCACCTGAGGACAAGAGACAGGTTTGTTCTTGCTTTTTGACTTTAAACCTGAATAATAGTTTCTGGCTGGCTGTTTATGCCTCAGAAATCATATTGTCTGGGCAAGGCAGACCTTGGACCTTGCCAGGAACCTATAGCTGTTTCAGTGTGGCAACATAGGAGTAAAAGTACCATCCCATTTATAATGTGTTCTGGAGCAGCACATCTGTGTTTAGGAGATGCTCAGAAAGCAATCTGAAAGGCCTCGAGAGACAGAAAGTAATCCTTTATACAGCATGGAAATTTTTTTTGAAGAAACTTAATTCCATATGGGAGAGGTAGGCTGTGTAGAGTCCTTGGGGTTGTATGTACTTACTAAACAAACACCCCACCTCCACCTCCCCGCAAAAAGGGAACTTTCTTAAGTCATAGGGGGATATTCCCAGTGGCAAATGTGAGAAGTGAAACACCTGTCCTGCTCTGAGGAAACCCCCAAGATCTCAGCTACATGCAAGATGTGCATATGTCTGTATCGTGTAGCTTTGCTGTGTTAAGCCTTTCTTCTCTATTGCCCTGTTTGTGCCTTATTTCTGGACTCCGAGCTAAATCCTGTCTGCTTCTCTTTGTGCCTTTTTTTGCTTTCTGCCAGCAGGACAAGCTGCTTAACCCACTAGACCTGCCCATCACTGTAAGTAACTCAAGCCTGGGGGCTGGTCATGCGGAACTGTAGGCATGTTAGCTTTTCTCCAGTTATGCCTCCTTGTATCTCGGAGATGATGCATACAGGCTTCAGATAGTGGATGAGCCTAGGGAGAAGGGTGGGAGGACTCATGGGGATGTACTCAGATTGTGAAGGGGAGAAGAATCAGTAGCAGGAGAAGTCTTGAATGACTTATTGTGCACACAAGATAATAAAGATGATTGTAAAAGGAAACTGATACTACCAGACTGACCAGGTGAACCAATTTTAAAACTGGAACCAGTTCTTTAGCAGTCTGGGTCTCTTTAAACTTACTGCAGCCTGAGTTTATACCGCAAATCTCGCTTGAGTTAATGAGTTTCATATCTAGCTGTATCCTTCTGAAGGTAGAGCTGTTTGTGAAAAGCAGCCACAAAACTTAGTGCTGATTAGGGGCTAGAGCATACATTCTGTCTAATCTGTGACTTCACCCTTATGGGAATTGTACTCCAAGAATGGTTTTTTTGCCCCGTGCTATCTCCACGGGAATTGCCACTCTTGTTAATAGGTTGATTTTGAACCTTCTGTATCTTGAGATTCTGGTATGTTTTTTAGATTTTCTGGGTGGCACAGAGAACATTCCATTTTTGCCAAGGATGCAGTGTCTTCAGAGGGGAAATTATGGTCTCACTAAATGTTACATCGTTTCTAAAATTAATGGATATGCTTAACACATGAAAATAAGGAAGAACATACTCTTCTGTTGGTAATTTGGCCAAGATACTAAACTTCCCAGCAAACAAAATTCCAAGTTTTTTTTCACTTCCCACCCCCCCCCCCCCTTTGAACACAATCCACGTGACTACAAAGGGCCATGAAGGTGATCAAGGGACAGGAATATCTTTCATATGAATAGAGGCTGAGAGATTTGTGATTGCTCAACCTGGAGAAGAGAAGGCTCAGGGGGGTCTTACCAATGTGTATAAATACCTGATGGGACACAATAAAGAAGAGGGAGCCCAACTCTTCTCAACATTGCCTGCTGACAGAACAAGAGGCAATGGGCAAAGCTTAAAACCCAGGGAATTCCACTTGAACGCACAAAACAAAAAAAGAAAAAACAAACCCAAATTAATATGAGGGTGATCAAACATTGGAACAGGTTACCCAGAGAGATTGTGGAGGCTCCATCAGTGGGGATACTAAAAACCTGATTGGACACGGTTCTGGGCAACCTGCTCTGTCTGAGGTTGCTTGAACCAGGGGAGTTAGACTAGATGATCTCAAGATGTCTCTTCCAACATAAATGATTCTGTTATTCTATGACCCCATCAAGCAGCAAAGTGGGCATTATTGGACACTCAGCAGAATGTAGATCCCTTAGCAGTGGTTAGGCTATGTGCGTGCTCGTGCTTCTTACTATGCTATTTAGAATTGTTTAATTGTCTTTGTCCTACCCACTGTTTATCTGCTTCAGTCACCTGTTACTTCATCCCATGTACAAACTAATTCCTTCAGAGTAAGGATTCTTTGTGTTGCATGCATGAACAAATCCTAACAGCAGGCCTTGTTCTATTCTCAGTAGTACATCTCACGAATCATAGTAAAAAATAATGACTCAGAGGGCAGTGTGTTACCTCTGAAACCACTTCCTACTTCATCTACATGCTTCTTAGATATCTTCCACTCAAGCACTGACTCATTTTGGTTGTAACATGAGCGCTGCTGAACTTGCAGCCATTACGGCTTGGCTATCAGCCAGCATATCACTTTCTTGGTTTAGGAGGTTTCTCTCTGGAGCAAAAGTGATAATAGGGACTTGGAATGAGGTTAATATACACATTTTACCAGACTCCTTATAAAGTCTGGCAAGCGCAGTGTTGATATGAGCAGTTGCAACAGTCTTGGATTGCTCAGAACGTACAGCTGATTGAGTGCAATTGTCTAAGACTGCTCATCTGCTTCCAATTCTCAATCTGCACTGCACAGGAATGTGAAGAGATCTCAGGCTGGCAGTTCTTTTGGACTTCTTCCAGACAATGTATTGTATTGCCCAACAGATTTTTCTTACCCAAAGATTTTGCTTATAACAGCAAAATTCTAATAATATGCCATCTTCACATTAGCCCACATTAGTGGGCCACTCTCCTAGCAGGTGTGATGAGATCGCTGGTATTTTAAAAAGCATGTATTCACAATTTACAAGGAAAGCACAGGTTAGATTTTTGCAGGTGCATGTGCAATTGGTCCCGGAACTGAAGGCTTTTAGCAGATACTTGCATCTGCTGTGACTGTTTGTCATCATAATTTGATGGTTGGGAACCCTCCTCATCTGGGGAAGGAAGCCATGCAGTAAAGAGGGAAACTGGAAGCTTTCCTTTAAGCATGAAAATTATTTACCCTTTATTTTTGTAAACTGAAGTGCTTCTGCAAATTGTCCTTAAACTGACTTCTAAACACCTCTTTAGGAACTGAGACAAAGGAAATGTAAATTTCAGAGGGAGAGTCTTTGAGAGGGAGGAGACCTGAAAACTACATCCTCTAGCCCTTGTTATCTTGGGTGTATATCTAGGTATAGAAAGTTGTGAAATCCTAATTGAAGGAACATCTTGTAATGACAGATTTTTCTGGGCAGCCCACAGTATGCTCCCTGCTGCTATATCTCCTGATATTGAAGTATCATTAGATGTCCAATGTTAAGCTAAATTTTCTTCTGTTCTTTGACTACACTAGTGCCTTTCTCCACATTAATGATGTTTTGTAGGGGAGCCATCCATGAGTTGTGCCATGGTAAAGATGACCCTTGCATCCCAACTTGATGCTGGCTTTGTGGTGAGATGCCATGCTAAATTGGACAGTCTGTAGTAAAAGCACTTTGTTGTGTGCCAGTGCTATCGCCAATTCATAGGCTTCCTTCTTTCTCTCCTTTCTGCACAATGTGGGCTTTTTGTTTATATTTCACTCATGTTATTTCATCTTTAAATTCCACCACAGGAAATGGCTAATGCATTTGCCCAGAAGCACCTGAGGTCTATAATTCTGAATGTAAGTATGTCTGGAATGACAGAGTGCTTCCTAATGTTTGCTCAATAGGGGTTTTACTTGTGCAGAGTGTAAATTCTGCTACCCTCAGGGCACTTTCAGAAAAGTGACTCTTCCAAAGGTGAAATTGGAGCCACTTGTTCAAAAGGGAGTTTGGGATGCTTCTTTCTGCTGTTACAGAGCATTATCATGATGCTTCTGATGGAATATGGAGGTTAAACAGGTGAATCTTCATGTACATGCAGCCTGGCATATGGCGACAGCTAATACCTCAGTTTTTGTGTTCTCTTCATTTCTATCCTATCCTTTATTTTGCAGCATGTGATCAGAGGAAACCGCCCGATTAAAACAGAAATGGCACATCAGCTGTATGTGCTACAGGTCCTGACCTTTAATCTCCTGGAAGAGAGAATGATGACCAAGATGGATCCCAATGATCAGGTCACTATTAGAGCTGAGTAAGATCTGATAGAATAGCACGTACAAGGGGCCTTATTCCTGAGCTCCTTAGCTCCATAGAATTTGCAGTAGAGGGCACATAAAGTTTCAAAGCCACCCCTCACATTGTAGTCCTCGAGATTAGGGTATGCTCATGACTATCCTGCTGTACGCTGTGGGACTTTTACAGATGTAAGTGGTCACTGGAAGCCATGTATTCCTTTCTCGACCAGTGTGATGCCAGCTGTCAAACTGATTACTCCGCCTCTATGGAAGGCACATAATTTTATCCATTTCCTTGCGGTATACAAAGAAGCTGGGCATGTTTAAGGTGTCTGTTACTCAGTTCTTAGATGCATTGTAGTCTTGAGTGAGAAATGCCTTAGCATTATCTGAATGCCTGGAAATTGCCTTTAACTAAACTTGGGGCAGTTAAAGGAAAATGCAAACAAATATTTTGCATTACCCAATATACTGAAACTTGCCATTTTGAAATGGATTGCCTCTTCTTATGTAGTGTTAATGACCTTTGGCATCTCTCTGTATTCACTGTGTGAGCTCTGGAGAGAGAGGTGGGACTGTGCGTTATGTGAGAATACTCCCTAGTGATTGATCACACATTACCATTTCCCTGCCTTCTGTCCTTCAGGCACAGAGAGACATCATATTTGAGTTGCGAAGAATTGCATTTGATGCAGAGTCTGACAGCAACACCGTCCCTGGCAGTGGAACAGAAAAACGCAAAGCCATGTACACCAAGGACTACAAGATGCTGGGATTCACTGTATGCATCTAGAGAGAGTGCTGACTGTAAAGCATGTAAAGGCAATCTAAGCGATCTCCATCAGAGTTGTGGGAAAATAAGAAACAGAAATAGCTGTTTGCTTTACCGTACTTCTGTATCAGAGTTTTAGAAATTCAGCTACGCTCAGACTCCTAGGGAAGATCATTATGAACTTGCTGATTGGTTAAATGCCAGGGCTCATTAGGTGCATTCTCTGGAGATACTTACTTACCATATGCACCTATTCTATGAAGAACTTGGAATCAGCCTGTCTTCTAGAAAGTTTGGATAGCGTCAGCAGGTGTCCAGGGTTACCTCTTGGATAAATGTGAGGGAATGCTTGATGGACAGGCAGTTGTAAAATTCATTCAGAAAAGGTTCTCACACAGTTTCTTTGAGCTAATTTGTTTGGGTTCTTTCTACACTCTCTTTTCACAGAATCACATCAATCCAGCCATGGATTTTACTCAGACTCCTCCAGGGATGCTGGCATTGGACAATATGCTCTACTTGGCTAAATTTCATCAGGATACCTATATCCGGGTAAGTGGAGCTGCTGGTTTTTGCAGATACCAACACCTCAGCAGCTCTTAGTGTGTGTGTTGGATCCTTTTCTTGTAGATTGTTCTGGAGAACAGCAGTCGAGAAGATAAGCATGAGTGTCCCTTTGGGCGCAGTGCCATTGAGCTTACCAGGATGCTTTGTGAGATCCTGCAAGTTGGGGAGCTCCGTAAGTACCATTTATTACCCCAGCTTTCCAAGTTGCTGGGCTGATGTTTCTGGAAGTAGCTTACAGGCTGACCAATATTCACAAGCATTTGTACCTCAGTCTCACTTCTGCCATGTAAGGGGAGCTTGGAGTTGCAGTGTCAGTGTGCCAGTGATAATACCAGTATTGGGGTAAAGTAAGAAATCTTGTCCTGTGCACTCTGGCTGTCCTGAAAAACTGACACAAGCGGAAGGCTTCAACTTCCTGAAGGTTCAGCAGGGTGCTGTATAAAAAAAACACTCTAGACACCATCATGAACTTGAGAAAAGTTTGGTCGCTCTGACAGTCTCAAAACAGCATTCTGAGACAACTAACCACTATAAGAAATTCTACCAGAGGCAGGTGTGAAACAACTGCAAGCAGTCATTTGAGGGCACTAGTATGAAAAGAGCACATGAGTCACAGAGGCTTGCATGGTGAAGCGTGGGGATAGTTGCCATTCCCAATATAGACTGTCCATGGGGAGAAAAGCATTGAACTGTCTTAAGTTAGTACTGTTTTACACCATCAGGTTTCTGTCACTGTAGTGGATTATAGTTACTCTTAGTAGCCCTTGTGCAATACGCTGACATGTTTGTGGTTTCTGTTTCTTCCTGAAGCCAACGAAGGCCGGAATGACTATCACCCCATGTTTTTCACCCATGACCGTGCATTTGAGGAGCTATTTGCCATCTGCATCCAGCTGTTGAACAAGACCTGGAAAGAAATGAGGGCGACAGCAGAAGATTTTAATAAGGTCAGAGTGGAGAAGAGGTATTTTTGTAGAATCTTTTGCAGAATGGCACGTGTTCACTTGGCCTGTACACTTGGTTAAAGAGTACGGTGCAGAAGGTATGACAGGGCATTGACATGGGCTGTAAGGGAGGATAGCCCAGCTTTTATTTGGCATAACCCGAGGTCATTCTTTGTTCTTCTGGATCTCCAAAGTCACTCCAAAGTATGTTGACACTCCTGGCTGTGGTGATTTCACATCAGTTCTTTGCTGCCACTGAGCTGTGTCCTGGTTCCCTTTTGCCATTAAGCAGGCAAGAATGTAACTTGCTTTTCTCCCTGTTCAACCTCTTTAGGTTATGCAGGTTGTGAGGGAACAGATCACACGGGCTCTCCCATCTAAACCAAACTCCCTGGACCAGTTCAAGAGCAAACTGCGCAGCCTGAGCTATTCTGAAATTCTGCGACTACGCCAGTCTGAGAGAATGAGCCAAGATGACTTCCAGTCACCACCTATTGTGTAAGTGCCTAACAAAACAGTTGCCTTCTGTGCTTGCCGTTATCTCCATTTTCTGCTTACTCTTCCATATTTGAATTCCAGGGAGCTGAGAGAGAAAATCCAACCTGAGATCTTGGAGCTGATAAAGCAGCAGCGCCTGAACAGGCTTTGTGAGGGAAGTAGTTTTCGAAAAATTGGAAATCGCAGAAGACAAGGTAAGGCCACAGCGTCTACTGCATTTTTTCATGTGAAGAACTGTAAGCAAATAAGATCTAATGAATTAATCTGTCAGCAGGCGTGTTGCCAGAAAGGAAAGCTGGTTACCTGGGCTGTCTATACCACCCAGTAGTTTGGGATGGAACAGATGTACATCTCTAAGAATGCAGCCATGCCCTCATGAACAGGAAGCAGTGCTGAGGAACTGGGGGAGTAGAGGGATTGGGTGGGGAGACTATAGCATAGTGGCTGTTAAGACCTTATATGAATGATCTTGTTCAGCTTACTCTACTTGATGTGTGTTCCAGAAAGATTTTGGTATTGCCGCCTGGCTCTGAATCACAAGGTGCTACACTATGGAGATCTGGAAGATAATGCCCAGGGAGAAGTGACCTTTGAATCTCTACAGGAAAAAAGTAAGGCCCAATTACTGCTCTGAGCACGCTGTGCAGTGTTCTGTGCTCTGCCATCTAGAGGCTGTTACGAGTACCATCCTAGAGATGAGAGAAAAAGAGCTGTGGCTGAAGCCCTGACTGAGATGAGATCAACTTTTGGTCTTCGCCCAAATCCTTTGAGTGTTGGAATTGCTTGGCATTTCTTATAACAGCCAGCTGTAGGGATGTGTTACTGGTAATGTGTTCTGGAAAACTGCAGTATAGATCTACAAAGGAACAATGCTCAGTTGCAAAGATAAAACAAAGTTCTGACTTTTCCTGGTTAGGATTTCTTGTTTGTGAGTTTTACTTTTTCACTGCTAGTTCCAGTTGCAGACATCAAAGCCATTGTCACAGGGAAGGATTGTCCACACATGAAGGAGAAAAGTGCACTGAAGCAGAACAAGGTAAGTGCTCTCTTTTTGCCTGTAATTAATATCCAGTGCTATAGAGTTGAAGACTGAAAGCAAGCAACAGGAGCAAATGGTCTTCCACACTGAAGGTGTATTGTTTACAAAACCCATCTCATATCTGGGCCTTTTCCTAGTACTCATTTGTGATTGCTAGGTGCTGTGAGCGTAGTCTGGTTGTGCTATAGGCTATTCAGAGTTGGTCAGAATACTGAAACGGGAAAGTGCACTGTGCTGCAGCAAGGCAGCCTCTGTTGTTGGGTTAGCAGGTAGGAGGAGCTGTGATGTTTTGTTCAGTCGATGAGTGAAAGATTCTTTTCCCTTCAGGAAGTGTTAGAATTGGCCTTCTCGATATTATATGATCCTGATGAGACCTTGAACTTCATTGCACCTAATAAATATGAGGTAAGAAACACAGCTGTTAAGTGGTAGCATATAAAGCAATTAACTTCAGAGATTTAAGAAGGATCAGTTGCTTCTCATTAAAGGCTTGAGCAGGATGTCTCCCACCAGGTTCATTCCTAGAAAACATTGCCAATACTTGTTGTGAATCTTCCTTCCCCCCCCCCAGTTATCTTTTGCTTTTTAAAAAAGAAGAAAATTCCTCCACTAATTCCCCTTAGTCTGGACTGCTGCTTTCTTTCTTCCTATGCAGTCAGCTGTTCCCTTCCCCCCATCCTGTAACATACCAATGCCTTAAAGAGCTTTGCTTTTTCTGTTGTTACGCCACAACAGAGGCTCTTGGCCCGCTCCTAGAGCCACGGGGTCATGATCGCCTCTAGGCTTCTAACTTCCCTTGGAAATCTCTGTGGGCACTGTTCTGGGGCTGGGGTTAACTCCCTCCCACGTTTCCTATTTTGGAGCCATACAGGAGTATCTAATTGTTGCACGGATGGAAAGATTCAACATAACCTATCATTTTTGGCCAGAGTTGCGAATGATCCTTTTATTTTTTTCCACAGTACTGTATCTGGATTGATGGGCTTAATGCTCTCCTGGGGAAGGACATGTCCAGTGAGCTGACTAAAAGCGACCTGGACACATTGCTGAGCATGGAAATGAAGCTGAGGCTCCTGGACTTGGAGAACATCCAGATCCCCGAAGCGCCGCCGCCCATCCCCAAGGAGCCGAGCAGCTACGACTTCGTGTACCACTACGGCTGACGGGGCCGAGCTGCAGGGCCCGCTGCCGGGCAGCGGCGGGCCGGCGGCGGGAGGCCGGCACTGCTGGACCTGGGGCGGAGCCGGCGCTGAGCCGCGCCGTCCGACCGCGCTCCGCCGCTCCCGGTGCCGCTGCCGCTCCCGGCCGTCCGCGGCGGGGCCGCCGGCCTGCCGCTGCCGGGGGCGGGGCGGGCCCGCGCCGCCCGACTTTTGTACGAGTTCCAATAATAACCAATAGCGCTCCTCTGCCTGCCGCCGCCTCTGCCTCTTTCCGCTCAGGCCCCGCCCCGCGCGGCCACGTCACCGGCGCGGGCCCCGCCCCGCTCCCCCCTCGTCTCCCGCCCCCCGCCGACGCCGCCGCCACCCTCGCTTCCCCTCCCGCCGCGGCCTCCGCCGCCGCTCCCCCCTCACCGGCGTGTTACCCCCCCCCACCCCCCCCGGCAGCCCCCTTGCCCCGCCGCGGCCCCCCACCTCCCTCCCCCCGTCGCGGCGCCGGCGGCGGGCAGCCGGGGCGCATGGCGGCGGGGGCGGGCGGCGCGGCGTTGGGGCGGGCGGCGCTGGCGGCGCCGCTGGTGCTGCTCTACTACGGCTTCTCCATCGGCATCACCTTCTACAACAAGTGGCTCATGAAGGTGCGGGGCGGCGCGGGGGCGGCGGCGGGCGGGCGGCGGCGGTGGTGGTGACGGCGGCGGTGACGGCGGCTGTCGGTCCCGCAGAGCTTCCCCTTCCCGCTGCTGGTGACCCTGCTGCACCTCCTCCTCATCTTCGGCCTCTCGGCGCTCGCCCGCGCCCTGGCGCGCTGCCGCTCCGGGCGGCCGCGGGCCGCGCTCTCCTGGGCCGACTGCCTCCGCCGGGCGGCCCCCGCAGGTACGGCCGGCGCGGAGGGAGGCCGGGGCCGGGCGCGGCGGTGGGGAGCGAGAGCGGGGCGCTGGGCGGCCGCCCTGCCGGGCCTCTCCCGGAGGCGCGCCGGGCTGCGGCTCTCGGGCCGGGTGTCCCCCCCCGCCGCCTGGGGTGGCCGTCGGGGCCGGGCGCGCCGCAGCGGCCGGAGCGAGCGGGACGCCCGCCGCCTCCCTGGGGGTGGGCGTGAGGCGGGCGGAGAGCGGCAAGCACCGCTCCCGCGGGCGTCCCGTGCGTTTCCTTACCACGGGTGGGGGTTACTTAAAGGTTTAGACGTGCTCTCTTCATCGGTCGTGACAAAAACTAGTTAGAATACGGAGAGGCCGCGCTGAACCTGCTTTTCCAAAGGAGCCGCTGGCACGTGAGAATCTCGTCCAGCACCTCCGTAAGCTGTCTCTGCAAGTTATTTTTTTCTCCTTGGTTATTTTTTTCGTTGGTGTCGAGCCACGCGCTTACGTTATTTCAGGAGCTTTCTCTGGTTGGAACTTGGTCTTTATGATACAGAAGTTCATTGTACGTGACACACCAAACTGCTGTAGCTGAGACTAAGGAGTGAAGCTCCTACTCGGAGTGCAGAACTCTAGCTACTTCTGCAGTTCTTTGGCTGTATGTTAGGTTGGTTCAGTCATCGTCATACCGTGTCCCACAGAGCAGCATCTGGTTTAAGATCTCTGGCAAGGTTTGCAATACCTTACATAACATGCCCCATGGTTTCTTGAAAAATGCCTTTTCCACATCTGTAGCAATGCTATCTTTCAGCATAGCATGCCACTGGATCAGTAAAACTGTTTTCTGTGGTAGGAAGCTTATATACAAGGGAGAATGGACTGCGACAAGAGCTGCACCAGGAGTAAGGATGTGTGCTGAGGATTGTTGCCAGACGTGTTTCTTCAGGCTTCTTGCACTGGCCCTCATACTTGCCAGTTATCATGCTCTGACATATTTGAAAAAGACCTTGTGCAAATCTGTGATGGCTTTCAGTCACAGGGAGGGCAAGGGTTACTTCTGCGCTTTTGCATAGTGTATGTTCGGTGAGCACGGTGCTAAGTCCAACTTAAATCACAGGGAACAGGACAGAAACATAAAGAGCTGAGGATATCTGAGCTATATTGGTCCTGAAGAGTTAACCTGAGGAAAACATGTGGGTTTTTTTAACCTGGGTCTGCTCTGCTCCCTATGTTCATGGTTAAGTAGCAGGGTTTTGTTTTGGTTGGGGATTTTTTTTCTTATGTAGTTGAAGACAGTTAACTTCAGGATTTTTTTCTTTGATTCTTTAGCTCTGTCAACGTCCTTGGATATTGGGCTGAGTAACTGGAGCTTCCTATACGTCACTGTCTCCCTGTGAGTACAAAAATGATCTTCCCCTGAAGCCTTCTGGTGGGGTTTAGAAAGTGCTTTGTCAGGGTCAGTTTCTTGAATGGGTGGATGGCTCGGTGGGGTTGGCATGCAGGGTCTGTGATAGCTTGTTGGTAGCAACGTAGGAGTGGGTGATCTGGTTCCTAATAGTACTTTGCTGGGAAGGACTACATGGGAGGCGACTGACAGTGTATTTTGGTCCTTACAGCTACACGATGACCAAATCCTCTGCTATTCTCTTCATCCTGCTTTTTTCACTGCTCTTCAAGCTGGAGGAAGTGGTAAGGGTCCCACACAACGCTTTAGGGAAGGGGAAGGTCAGGCCCAGGGAAACAGGCAGTACACATACAAGAAACATAAAAGTAGAGGAAGAATGCAATTATGTGGATGAATTTGAAAGAAAGGAGGTGTCTGTCTCTGTTCAGCTCCAGCAGTTTGTAGTGACTTTGTGTTTGTTCTCATCCAGCGGGTGACATTGCTGCTGGTGGTTCTGCTCATCGCTGGGGGGCTCTTCATGTTCACCTACAAGTCCACACAGTTCAACACACAGGGGTTTGTGCTGGTGCTGTGTGCCTCTTTCCTTGGGGGTATTCGCTGGACTCTCACGCAGATACTTCTGCAGAAGGCTGAACTGGGTATGTAGGGTGTTAGGAAGTGGGCGGTGGTGCTGGTAATGGGGAGGGGAATAAGGAGGTGGTAGCCTTTGCTGCAGAAACAAAACACTTGTGTAAGGGACAGTGTTTGAAACCTGGGGCAGGGGTTATCTGTTGATCAGTAATGAACGTGGCTTGGCATCTGCAGCAGCACAGGCATGGGCATTACAAGATGTATGTCTAGGAATGGTACTAATAAAGGCTCTAGGAGCTATGTTATTTCCTGGCTTGTTGCTATCTGGTCTGTTATTGATTCTCCTCTTTCAGGGCTCCAGAACCCCATTGATATCATGTTTCACCTGCAGCCGCTCATGTTCCTGGGGCTCTTCCCACTCTTTGCGGTGTTTGAGGGTGCGTGAGTTAATTAGAGAAAGCAGGGATAGCTTTATAGAGTGGTTGGGGAGATTGCTTAGCAGTTTGTTGTTTGAGATCCTTCACTGAGATAATTGAACAGCTATGAACTTTACAAAGTAGGTAGAGACCTGGAATTATAAGGACCCAGATATACCTTATGCTGGCAGAACATTAAAGAGTGCATAGGGATAGTAGCCTGCCACACTTGTGGAATTAAGGGCTATGAAGAACTGGCTTCACATCCTCCTGATGTTGGAATGTGAGCAGCCCACCCCCATCTTGTTGTGAGGAGTCCTGGGAGAGTTGGGAAAGGTACTCTGCTACTCACTGTCTTGTTCCTAGGCCTGCCTTTGTCCATATCAGAGAAGCTCTTCCGTTTCCATGAAGCAGGAATGCTGTTCTCTCTGGTAGGGAAGCTGTTCTTGGGTGGAATTCTTGCCTTTGGTCTAGGCTTTTCTGAGTTCCTCTTGGTTTCCAGAACATCTAGCCTCACCCTTTCCATTGCTGGCATTTTTAAGGTAAGGCATGGTTCCTGTGCTAATACTAGAAGGCAAGTACCAAGTCATCCCTAATGGGCCTCGTGTTGTGGGAACTTCCTTAGAGCCTTAGAAATCATCTCCTGTTATTTTCATTCTCCTTGCACTGGAGCTTGATGCTTTGCCTTGCAGTCTCTGCAGTAAAATCCCTTGGTCCCTGACAGCAAGGGGCAGAGACTAGTGGCCATTCTATAAAAAATACCATTAAGGTCCAAAGTTTGGTGGGATCTGGGGTAGACTAAAACATGTGTTCCTCATGAGCAACGGATGGTGCGGGAGGGAGGAGGGGTAAGAAGGACATGCTCTTGCATCAGACCTGGATATGAACAAACCACTGGTTTGAGCTACCTCTTTAACCTAGTTTGGCACATTCTTCCCTCGTTTGAGGAATCCAGCACATGTACTTTTGAGCTGAATGGTGACACGTGAAATTTGTCTGATCCATAAGTCACAGGATTCCCATGTAGCCAAGCTATGCAGTCAGAGGACTTAAAATCCCACATCCCAGTTTAACAGCTTGTTCTGTTTCTAGAAACTGTTTTTAGAACTCTCTGCGCATGGAAGAATGTACTGATGGAAATTAGCAGCATGACATCTTGATCTAGGCTTGAGCTGTAAAACCTCTCATGCATATCTCCTCGGGTCCTGCCCTGCCACTTGTCATGTTTTTTGTTTCCACAGGAAATCTGCATTTTGTTCCTCGCCACACGTTTGCTGGGAGACCGCCTCAGTCTCTTGAACTGGCTGGGCTTTGCTGTCTGTCTGTCAGGAATCTCCCTTCATGTCATTCTCAAAGCTGTGAACTCCAAAGGTGATTCTGGTTTAAATCCCTTTCTGTTTCTCTGTAGGCATTCTCATAGCTTCACTAGGAGCTGTGTCTAGTTCCAGCTCCTTGCCAACAGCAGGTTTGATGGGTACTTTAGTGAGTTCGTCACTAAATGGGCTGTCTGCATGCAGGTGAAAAAGCACTGAAGCTGCACAAAGAGGCCAGCTCTGACCCTGACCTGGAGCTGCTGCTGCGCCACACTGAACGTGGTGAGGAGGAGGAAGAGGATGTTGAAACCCCACAGCAACACTGACAGAATATCAAGCACAAAGCCCCCTGCTCTGTTCTTACTAAACCTGCCTGACAGCTACCTAGGAGGAAGGTCCAAGAGTCTCTGTGACCACCTAAAGGAGAGCCAGGGCCTGGTGAGAGAGTCCTGCTGTGCTACTACAGTGTGGATCTGTAGATGCTGCACAAGAGACAGGCAATATCTCTTTCACAGAGAGCAAACTTGGAAGACGAGCCCTGGTTCAGTGGAAGTAGAACGTCGTGGTGAGACTGGGAAATGCTATAGAAAGCTTATTATGGAATCCTGAAGGCTGTACGTTGAGAGCGTAGACCACAAGCAGTAGAATGATCATGGACATGTCTGGACTGCAGGCTGAGTGGTTCAGGAATGATTTTAGTGTTGTTTAGGCTTTGGCTTCAAAAGAGAAGGTAGATATACTTTCCCATACTTTATGGTTCTGCTAAGTAGGGACTCCCATCTTGGTGGGAGCAGGTGACTGTATATAAATCCATAGACTTGTCCCCCAGTGAGAAGGAGCCTTTGTGCTTGGTGACCTCCATGTTCTGTATGCATAGTAAGGAGAGAATTAAATGCTGGTATTTGGGACCAATTGAATATAGCTAAATGATGTTGGTTGGAGGAAGAACGGGGGTGCATGAGTACTTCTGGCCCTACAGGCCAAGGGGAGAGAGAGCAGTATCACAGGAGATCTAGCTTGAGCAATAAACTTACCAGAAAGTATGTGGGTATCTGAGCTGGGGGGGGATTTTGGTTTTTTTTTTAAATAAACTGTTTTTCTGATTTCCTTTTGTCTGTACATTATGCACCTATGCTTCATCAAGCACAGGTCATTTCGTCTTCTGAACTCCTTTCCTTTTAGACCCACACTGACCTTGCAATTGCGTGCCCAATTATTTCTGAGGCCTGGCACACAAAATACTTGCCCGTGAACAGGATCGTTGATCTCTAGGACTAGGAGGATCTTCCTGCAACCTGTCGTCTTATATTTGGGCCAGCCAAGAGAGCATACTGACTTGTGGAATGCGTGAACAAGACACCATATCCTAAGAAGACTTTTAGTGTTGTGGCTTTTTTCTAGGGATCTTACCTCCTTGCCCCATTGGATTGGATCAGTTAGTGCTGCAGCCTTGTCCAGGAAAGAGGAACGGTGCGGGATTTAAGATGTGTCTTTTTCTTTCTGCTAAGCCACAAGTAGTGGTGGGCGGGTGGCTGGTTTTTTGCATGGCAGTTTTTGCCTCCTTGAAAGTTTTGTTCAGTGCTAGCTTTTGGAGTGGAAATCACGTGAGAGCACTTCCCAAAGGGATAACAGGGCAATCTTTCTCTTGAGAGGAGCTGGGTTTTAAAGTGAACTTCTGATAATTCTGTTTGAGAACCTGAAGCATTTTGACTAGACTGTCCATCTGTTGATCTTGCTTCATAGTTTTCAGATATGAAGTCTTTCTTGTTGACTTTAATCAAGAGCATGTCCTGCAAAAACTGGTTCTGAAGAAGAAAACTTCTGTTAATAATGATCATCTTTAATGATGTTCTAATAGACACTGGTAACTTGCTTCGGAGCAGACAGCAGGTGGTGCAACTACCTCATGTAAAGCTACTGAACCAGCAGTTCCAGGCCAGGCTGGCACACCAAGGGATCTTGTGCATCAAGTAGGATGCCTGGAGCTGAGAATGGCTTGGTCTGTCCCTAGCTGGATTTTCCAATAGCTTGGGCTTGTGATGCTTCCAGCAGGATTCACCCTGTTTACCCTACTGATAGGTGTAAGCCTCAAGCACTAAATACTGTGTACTTGATGTGGGGCAATGATGCTTTCTGATGTGATCTGTGTTTAGTAAGACGGCAGCTGCTCTGCATTTCACTTTCCACTCTCCTAGAACTGAACCTCAGGCATCCTTCTACTGTGTAACTCTCAGACTGGGACTTCAGGTCCCTGTAAATCCAAGGTAAAGGTGACTTTGTTCACAGGCCAGGATTTGCACCACATACGGTGCTTGAAGATGAAATTTGATTGCGCCAGTGCAAGCGCCTGTGAACTGTAGAGCCCTGTAGTCTGTTGCTTCCAGTCTGGTTTCCTCTTTAAGATAGAGGGGCATGCCTTAGAACCTAGTGTCCACACTTAGCATTTCTGATCTAGACACAAATTTTTGGTGGCAAATATGACACTGTCATTCACTCCAGGGAAGGATGCTCAGAACAGCTTTTGGGACAAGCAGTTAGTTCTGCACCCTTCCCTAGAAAGTTTCCAGCTGCTTGCTGCCAGTGAGGCTAGGTAGATGTCTGTTTCCTTGTTCAGTAAAATTTTGTTCTTTTCAGAGATAAAGATAAGAAAAACCTGGAAATGAGAACATAAAAGTGTCTACTGCTTCATGATTTTGCCACAGCATATGGTACAGATAGTCAGTCCAGTTTGCTTGTGAGACTGACTGGGCATCATTCATCTGTCTTGGAAAGTATCCTATTCTAGTTCCTTCTAGTATCCAGATAAGAACAACAGAGGATCTCTGTCCTGTTTCTGCTCACAAATTTTAAAAGCCTTTATGCAGGAAGTTTTGCCCCAGCCTCATAAATCCAGATAGGGATCTTGTGGTGCAAGGAGGTTCATAGTAGGGTGTATTCTGCAGGTGGTTCTGTGATCAGCACACAGCAAGGAGGCCCTAATCCAGCTCGTGCCGAAGTACTTCTGCTGCTTTTCTGGGTCTGCAGTGCTAGGATGGAAGAGATTTTCACTTAGTGGCAGGTTGGGACTTGCTGAAGGTGGTCTTGCAAGGATTCCTACGGGGGACTCTTAAGCTACAAAGTCCTCTGCTTCTGGGAAAGCATTGCTGTTTTGCAGTCTTTATATGACTTTTCCCTGTGCAATTCTCTCTGCAGGAACCTCACTAGGGTAGAGTTGACGATACCATGACTGCTTGTGTGCAGAACAGGCAGGATCCATATTTTTGCTGCTCCTCTCTCCCTTCGTCCTTCCAACACTTGACTTTCTATGTCCCAGCTTCTTTTAGTAGTAGTGCAGGATGGAAGTTGCTTCTTAGCTCCCGGTAAGTGCCCAGTAGCTCCTGTGTGGACCTCTTCTTTAAAATGTCTTGTCTGACAGGACTGCTGGCAGCAGCAGTGCTGTCACCAATCTGAAGGCTTTACCTGGGACTCTGCCTTTATCCCAAAAATTCAATCAGAAGGTCAGGACTAGAGCAGACCCAGTGTCAAACAAATCAAATGTTAATTGGACTGTGTGTAGAAGTGGTTCTTTCTGACCAAGCACCTACTGCGTCCTGGACCCAAGAAATGAAATGGTTGAACAGCTCTCTGTGTCCCCAGTATCCCTCTTACTCCTGCTGCAATACGTGTAAAATGAAGGTGCTACACCAGCCAGGCGATACCGATAGTCATGTTTAACACTTGGGCTCAGCATGGTAGATGCTTCTGCACAGGCATATGGAGCAGAGGTGACAGGACTTGAGAATCCCAGGAGAAAGAATGCTCTAAGGGTTTCCGAAAACTGCAGTGTTGCTTCCCGTCCTCTCAGTTCCACCTTTTACTTTACCTTTTCATTCTACCCTGTGGGTGGAGCTTAAAAGCTTGCAGCATCAGGGACTTTAGGTCATTGCCTTTGCACCTAGTGTTGGGATTTTAAATTCTGATATGCTTTAAAATAATTAAAATGTAAAGACATTTTGTTTGGGTTTTTTTATTCCTGAGGATTCGTTTCTGCCTTCTTTTTGTAAAAAGAAAGGAAAGAGAACATACACTGACAATCTGATCTCCCTATTCTAGATGATTTAAGGAAAAAGAATAGCAACTAGATCTCTGTATTTATGGATGTTTTAGCTTTTGTGGGGTATGTTCATCAGTTAATGGTGTTGGGTGCAAGGTTAGTTGCTAGATGTACATGGTGAGTTCAGTAGCAGATGTTCAGGAAGAAGAATGTAGAAAGGATGGACAGTAGTCTGCATCAAACATCTCATGATAAACTTCTCAGGCTGTAAGGGATAGCGTACGAGGAGCTAGCAGCGAAGACCTGTTCCTGAGAAACTGGCCAAGATACAGAACTTAGAATCAGCATATCCAAAGGATGTTTAGACTCTAAATAACTGTTGTGTTTGGAAAATTTGGGGTCAGATATCCTGATGGAGAACCTAAAGAAGTTACACTTTCCTGCATACCTGTGGGAGGTTAACTCATGTGTACATGGCTTTTCGACTGTTTTGAAAGTCCTTTTTTGTCTGTTTTATGCTAGAACTACTCCTACCATTCAGATGAAATGGCACATTGATTTAATAACATCATTTGGGGTAGCATGTTCCCTGCTAGCCAAAGCTCCAGAATGTTAGAATCACAAGGTCTAGCTTCAGTCATGCTTGCTAGAATAAGGTGGGAAGGGGCAGCTGTTTCACAGCATCTTCAGGAGTCATTTGAAGCATGGAAAAATTTGCATGGTAACTCATCAGAGAGAGAAGGCACAAGCCCCTGGGTGGGCATAATTGGAAAATGCAATTTCTTCTTGAGCCCTGATAGCTTTGGGAGTCTTCTAGTGCTAGGAGTCTTCAAGTCACCTTGCATATGATTTAGCCACTGAATCTTTGTTCCTTTAGCTTGTACTTGAACAGCTAGGTCAAGAATTGTATGACGAGCAGAGTTCTATCTGTGTACTAGCCTTGAGTTGGATCTCTGTGAGGTGAAGGCTCATGGGCCAGCCCCAGCATGCTACAAAGAGGTGAGAATAGACACTGTTCACCCTTCAGCACCTCATTCCATAAGTGACCAAAGTAGGAATGCTAAACATATGTGCCCAGCTATGCATTAAAGACATGGTCCTGCCCTTTGGTTGAAGAGAGGATCTTCCTGGAGTCCCATCAGGAACCATGCAACTTGACCAATTTTGAGGGTCTACTGAGGCCTCTCTGCCACAGCTGGGGGTTCTTTTAGCATCTGTGCATCAGCGTGTTTGTCTGAGCAACAGTTCTGTATCTAAATTGCTTTCTGTAGCCTGGAGCATTCCTGCTGAGATCTATGTGCACCTGTCTTCATGGTGCTGTCATGCACTCCCAGCCACGTGTGCAGGGGTAGCTGTAGAGCCTTAACTTAAGAATGGAAAAGCACCTCCACTGGAGTTTCAGAGCTCCATCATAGGAGTTTGCATGTAAAAATAGGGTAGTGTTGGGTATAAATGTCATTGCTGACCAGGGTTACCAAACAATAAGTAGTGAGCAGCTCTGCTTAATTAAGTGTCTTCATCTTCCTGTCGTTAACTGACCAAACAGAGGGGACTTTTGCACATTAAACTGTTGTTGAGTGCTTGGTGTTGCCTGGGAAACGTAGAAGGAAAATGAAAGGATCCTATTGTTTGTGGGTTTATCTTGCTTTTGTAACAGTTTCTGGTGAGAGCCTAAACTTTGCAAGGGAGGGAGCACGGTGTGTCTGTTCCTAGCTCCCCACACTCCCTGTGCCAATGTTGCTCTTCTTGGTCCAAAATCTACTTGCTCCACTTTTGTTCACCCGCATCCAGTGTCTGTCTGCTCTGCATCACTCCTTTAGCACTGGCAGGAGCATCGTGATGAAAGGTGGGCAAATCCTACGACTTGTGGTGAGTGAAACTCACTACCCTCAGTGACCTGAGACTGGTTCTCCATCACAAATTTCAAGGCTGTGATTAAAGGAGACCCAGAGGTGAGGCATAGAGATGACAAAATGGGGAAGCAGTGTTGGTACTTTGAGGAAATGGACAAAGATTGACTTGAAAGCAGTGAGGTGCAGCCATCCTGTTGGCCAGAGGTGTTGGCTCCAAGGCTTGCCTGGTGAGGACTTAGAGTGGAGAGTGTCATATTGTGAGGAGACCTGCGTGTGCATGCAGCAGCACAGACACACGAGCCCCTTTGCTGGGGAGAGCACACACACACACACACGTATGTTCGTACCGTGCAGGCCTTCCCTGATCTGTGCCAGCCCATGTGCACACACTGACACACAGCCATACACAGGAAATAGAGGGCCGTGATTGAATATTGATGGTGTTTGAACTAATTAACTGGCGGAAGCAAAGCTGAATGAGTCTCGGAGGTGCTGCACTCCTTCTGCATACTGTTCTTGCTTGTAAGACCAGGTGTTTACATGTGTGCTGATTTTGCCCCCCTACCCATTCCCCTGGGAGACCTCTTTATTTTAAGAACAGATGCTTGGCTTCCTGCTGAAATTTCAATACAGTAAACATCCTGAGGGCAAGGAGAAAGTGTCCCTGCAAACCCCTCTGCACTCCTCCAGTCCTGCCCAGCAAATGAGGTATCATCAGGAAGCTTACTGTGGGAAAGGCAGTCTGGCTCCAAAACGTGCAGGAGTAGCAAGGCAGAGCCTGGTGCCCAGCAATAGGGCTGCCTCAAGCTGTCCTGTGTTTCAGCTGAACATCTCTGTAGTTTTTATTATGTGTTTTGTGGTTGGTGCCTAGTGAGGTGGGGAAAGGGGAGCTTGGGGTGCAGACGACTGGAAGGCTGGTTACCACCCAACCTGGGGCTGTTAAGGACTCAAATTCATCTACGGTCTTTGCAGTGGCAAATAATTGCCCCTAACTCTATACCCCTGCTTCTGCACTGAGGCTCTTTTTTTTTCATCATTGGGCTATGCAGGCTTTGATGTTTGCAGCCTTGGGTCTGTGCGGTCCAAGGAGGTTGAAAGAACCTTTGCTCCTAGTCTGCACCCTGTACTTGGAAAGGGCTTACTTTCCTGGGGTCATGCTAACCTGAGAGATTCTGTGTCCTGCAGTTGCTTGGGGAGTCATCTTTTGGGGGTGAACTGTTTGTCTTGCTTTGCATTAGGAAAGGTGATGCAGCCAAAACTGAGCTGTGTCTGGCACTTAGGAGAGTGGTGGTGTTTGTGATGGTATTTTCTGCTGAGGGACCAGCTGTGCTGAGTGCAGTTAAGCCTCCTGTGAGAAGCGTGCTCTTCCAACAAGGACAGGTAGCTGTGCCACCCACTCACCTGCCTTCTCCCGTATGGTGGTCTTGTTGTCAGGAGCCAGGACATCTGAATGCCTGGCTGGGCCTTTGTTGCCAGCCTGGCCTCCCTCTGGACCTTGCCAGGAGCAGAGGCTGCTGCCAGCTTCTGGCTGCTTGCCCAGTGAAAAGTAGCAGAATTGACCATGCAATTGTTAATGAAAATCACGAGCAGAAAGATGCAGCCAAGCCCTGTAATTGCACTAATTGGAGCCATCGTCATGAACATGCTAAGAGCCACTCTCCCGGTCTCAGCCTAGTAATTCTAACCTCATGTTTCAGCACCTCCTCCACCACCCTCTGCAAGGCAGACCCTCCTGCTATGTGGACATAATTCACCTGTATCAAGGGAGCTGGAAGGTGTTATGTCCCTTTATCCTGTGGAGCTGCTGCTTTGTTTGTGGATGTTGAAGGTCTCCAGTGGAACTCCCCAGGGAGAATGAGGTGGAGCTGGTGCCAGGTGTTGGAGACTGTGTGCTGCACAGCACTTTGCTTGCAGCCTTGAATTCTCCCTCTGTGTCAGAAGACGAGATCGATCAGCCTTGGCCAAGCAGGAGCTTCCTGGACTCTGAAAGTATGGGAGTGGGGAAGCAAGCGTTCAGCTGTCCTGAATGGCAGGGTCTGGGGGGGCAGCAAATGTGTTGGGGGGGGGGGCGGACCATGTAGCTGATGCAGGCAGCTGACATTTTGCTTCATCCTGCCCTGTGAGTTTGGAGCTAAGAGACTCTCTCTCCTCCTATGCTGAGTTAGAGAGCACAGGATAATTCAGGTGGGAGGGGACTTCAGCAGTTCTCTACACAGGCAGGGTCAACTGTGAGATCAGACCAGGTTGCTCAGGGCTTCATCCAGGCAGGTCTTGAAAACCTCCAAGGTGGGAGACTGCGTAGCCTCTCTGGACCCCTACTTCAATGCTTGACTGTCCTCATGAGGAAGATGTTTCTCCTTATCTGGTATGAGCATGTCTTTATAGTTATGCCCATTGTCTCTCATCCTCCCACTGAGCACTGATAAAAGAGCCTGGCTCTGTCTCCTCAAATGGCTTCCTTGAAGGTACTGACAGATTCCTGTGTTGGGGGCGGAAACTTCATGCAGTATTACTTCATGGGGACTAACAAGTACTGGTATAAAGAGATAGTCACTTCCCTTGATCTACTGGCTGTGTTCCTCTAATACAGCGTAGGGTGCTGCTAGTTGCCTTTCGTGCCAGTGCACACAGTGTTCAGTGTGCTGTCTACCAAGATGCCCAAGTTCTTTTCAGATGAAGAGTGAGAGAGCCAAGGATGATCCTGGAGGCACTTCAGCAGAGCCCTAGGGGTGCCCCAATACATGTTTCAGTCTACTGCCTTGGCATGGACACTGTGGGGGTGTTTCCCCCGGAGGGAGGAACTGCAGCCTGCTTGTGAATCTTCAGTGATACCATCCAAGCCCCAGGTGCTGGAGTTTGGTATCCACAGAGAGTCTCAGCTTTGAGGTAGGTCGGGAACAAGATCCTGGGCTCTAGAAACCAGATTGGGGGGAAAAACAGAGACTGGAGATCCCAATGATCTTGAAGGCTCCAAGTCCCCTAGGGAGGAAAGAAAACAGGCATGGTTTTAGAAACTTCATGTGGTTTTGGAGGATTTTACTTGCAATTTTTGGTAAGTTAGGGCTGGTGACACTGGAGCCAGGACTGAAACAGGAGGGCTTGGCTGCAAGACTATACAGTGCACTGCTCTGTCGCTGTGCTAGCAGGGCTGATGGTTGTCCAGACTGTGACACAGGCACACTCTGGGCAGGCTGGTCTTGCTAGTAGGCTCTGCAAGCAGGGACTATCGCAGGTTTTGGGTTATGTACAGCAGGTCCTGAACCTCTTCTTGGCCTCTGCATATCCTGTGGAGATAGAGACTGCTCCTGCCCAGCACTCTGTGTGGACAATGAGTCCTGCAAACCCAGCATAGCTTCTGCCTTGGGACACAGGTCTTAGGCTTCCTTCTGATGCTGCTCAAGTTCTCTCCATATGCCCTGTCTCTCCCCAGGCACTTGTCCTTAACCTGCCAGTGCCTCCCTCAGTGGTCACAGCATCTGACCCCACATCTGCGGGGTGGGATTGGATTCCCCTTGTAGGTCTGATACTCCTGTACATCTGTTCTCTTCGATTCATTCAGCAGCCTCACTCTTCCAGTCATACTTGGATCAGAGGCTGCAGCTGCACTCCCCCAGCCAGCGGTGCAGCCAGGGGAGGCAATTATGCACTGCCAGTCCAATGGACTTTGGTGTGGGCAGTAGGGACAGTGCAATGAGAAAAGAGCACATGTAGGGAGAGGGCTTGGGGGGATATTCTTGGTATCTCTCCTTGCACCAGCCTCACAGGGAAGCAAGGCATTGTTACAGCCAGGGGTGACCCTGCCCAAGCCAGCAGCCATCCCATGTAGTAGTGCTGCCTGTTGTGGGTTTGGGCAGAGGCAGGCCAAACTGGGAAGTATTGACATGCCTGGGACTGTCCCTAACGGCTTCTTGCAGACCTGGGATGCCTGGGGTTGTTCCTGCTGCAGTCCAGTCACATGGGGACATCATGTAGAGAAGCTCCCTGTTTCTTGCAGGCATCAAGGATGCCTCCTTAGGCAGTACTGTCTGTAGCTTTTGCCCGCAGTTTCATAGATTTTTAGTGCCTGAAGTGACCATTCATTTATCTGGGGCCCCTGTGTAACTCCAAGTAAGAAATACCATTATTCTGTTTTGCCTGTAATGAACCCAGTGTCTCTCAGCTGATGTATCTTCCGTGACAGGGTGGAGGATGCAAGGAGGCAGAGCAGATGGCACTTCTCAGGTAGCATGGCCCAGTGCTGTGTTTCCTATTTACACTTTGCCTGACTGCAGGCTCCAGCCTCCTTTATTAACAAAGTTAGAGCTCTTTCACACCAAGTATTTTTTTCTCTGTGAAGTGCTTATAATCAAATCAGGCTGCCTTTTTGGTGAGATAACAGACTGAACTCTTTCATTCTGTCCCTGGCAAATGTTTTCTCCAGCCTCCAAATCACATTTGTAATTATTCTGTGCATCCTCCATTTTTTCAAAATCCTTTTAGAGATGTGGGCACCATATCTGACTCAGTGCCATGCAGGGGGGAACCTTGCCAGCCTGCTCCCACTCGTTGCTCCCCATCCATGTCTCTTGAGCTTGCTGTTAGCACATCTCCTACAGAGGGTGGTCGGGAGGCCAAGGGTGCTCTGTAGAGAGCAAAAAGGACTCTGACATGGTCCCATGGAAGACTGATTTCCCCTCTGCTTGATGCTGGCCCAGGTAGGTCAACCCTCTTGTCATCACCCACTGAGGTTCTCCCAAGGCGCTGTTCCTCCAGGTCAGCAGTTACTGGAGGATAAAAGACCAAGGAGCGGCAGGTTTTTGCTGGAAATTGCACCTACCGTTGTCCTCTTCCCATCGTCATGACACTACCCCTGGATCATCCACCTTCCTCACTGCCACATCACCCCCAGAAATGCAAACAAAAGGGGACTTTGAGCAGAGAAGAGCAGGGAAAGGCAGCTGGCCAAGAAGGTCAGAGAACCTGGGCACAGAAAACAAGGAATGCGGATGGTCAGAGATCCCAATCACAGAATGGTTGAGGTTGGAAGGGACCTCTGGAGGTCATCTTGACTAACCCCCTTGCTCAAGCAGGGCCACCTAGAGCTGGTTGCCTAGGACCACGTCCAGACGGCTTTTGAATATCTCCAAGGATGGAGACTCTGCAGTCTCTCTGGGCAAGCTGTGCCAGTGCTCAGTCACCCTTACTGTGAAAAAGTGTTTCCTGGTGTTCAGAGGGAACCTCCTGTGTTTCAGTTTGTGCCCATTGCCTCTGGTCCTGTCACTGGGCACCGCTGAAAAGAGCCTGGCTTTGTCGTCTTTTCACCCTCCCTTCAGGTATTTGTATAAGTTGACAAGTTCTTGCCCTAAGCCTTCTCTTCTCCAGGCTGAACAGTCCCAGCTCTGCCAGCCTTTCCTCATATGTGAGGTTCTCTAGTCCCTTCATAATACTTGTGGCCCTTTACTGGGCTCCCTCCAGTACGTCCATGTCTCTCTTGTACTTGGGAGCCCAGCGCTGGGCACAGCACTCCAGGTGTGGCCTCCCTAGTGCCGAATAAAGGGGAAGGATCACCTCCCTCGACCTGCTGGCAATACTTTACCTTGGGCACCTCCAGATATCATTACCCTTCTCTGCAGCAAGGGCACATTGCTAGCTCATGTGAAGATGCAGGGGGTATGCAGCTGGAGGGCATGAGTGCAAGAACTTGTCCTGTCGAGCACCACAAGAGGGTTTGCTGGGGCACAGAGCTGCCCTACAAGACCCACGCTAGCATAAGTAGCCCTACCATCCCATCTCGTGCTTTCTAGCCTAGCGGAGCTGGGTAATTGCTTTATCTATCAGAGCTCCTTGCATTAACAGGCAGTAATTGGCACCTGTGTTAAAGAGCCTGGTTTCAATTACTGCTGAATACAGCTCAAACTCCAGAGCTGGGAGATTACATAGGGGAGGAGCAGTAACGCTTATGTTTACTCTCTGTCTTTCCACCAGGTGCTCCTCTTTCCCCAGGGTTGAAGCATTTTTTGCCTTTCTTGCTTGTGCCTTGAATCTGCAAAACCACCAGCAAGGGCTGCATGGGAAGCATAACTGTGTGCCTTTCAGGAGCACAGAGAACAGGCATAGCTGGCATTGTGCTCAACTCTATTCTTCCTCACATGAATGCTTCTTCCAGAAGCCTCTACTACAGATCCTACACTGAATGGTAGGGTAGCAAGGTGTGGGAGGGAATTGGTCTTCGTAGATGGTGGTGTTCCCCCAGCCCCATGCAACAACAATCGGGGGAGCCTTCCCAGACTCTCCCCTCAGCTGTGCATCTCTCTTTGGCTTCCACTGAATCAGCAGTCCCCTGTGCGCCGGGCCCAGCCCCCTTCTGCTGCCGTTCATCATTTCTGATCCAATAAATTACAGCACCGTTAAAATGCACAGGGAATTGTTTTCTGTGTTTTAGAGCCGTGAGCCCTTAAATTTCCATTTGTTTAGTGGGTGATGAATGGACAGTTGTGGTTGGTGCTGCAGCCATGTGGAGGGGTGGGAGAGCTCCGACTGCAGAGCAACCAGTGCTCCCTCCCGCAAGCTTTGCACAGGGGGCCTTGCCAGTTTGTGAGGCAAGAGCTGTCTGCAGGTCCCCTTTCCAACAAAACTCCCTGGTTCAGTTCATAACGGGTCAAGGGAGGGGTTTGGAGGGGCTAAGTCAGAACGTACGGGCTTTATTCCTGCACTGTGGGGAGAGTTTTATGTCTGATGTCTGGGAGGGAGGAGGGAGCCGCTGTGTGGGACGCCAGGGCAATCGGTTGTGCTACAAAAGCAGGGCTGGGAGTTTTGGGCCCTTCAGCTGCCTGAAGGGCTGATTGAGATAGTGGGTAGGAGCCCTAATATCAGCAAACAGGGAAAAATGGAGATCCTCAGCACAGAGTGAGGGCAGTGGAATGAGGAAGAGGGCTGGGATGGGGTGTGGAAGCGCAGAGGGCCGGCCCCAGGCATCTGGGGAAAGACTGTGCTGGCATCCAAGGAATGGTGTAGCTTAGTGGCTTCCCAGTGGCGGGAGAAGTCCTCCTTGGTGCTGGAAGTGCTTGTAAGACAGCCATTGCTAATAGCGAGGTCCAGGACTGCTGGGAACAGGCACCAACCATCCTTGGGGAGGCTGGCCCTGAGCAACCCCAGCATATAACGATGGGGGAAGCCACAACAGGTTCAAGGTGGCAGCTGTTGCCCAGTGCTGAATGGCCCTCCTGAAGAGAGTGAGATTAGCTACCACTGATCTGTATGTGCTTCTGCGCCAGTCAGTCCCTTTCAGCCAACGCACTCTTTGCTGCATCTGTGCTGCTTTTGCCTTTCTTCTCACCAGTAACCTGGAGGCAAAGGCTGCACCTGCACCACAATGCTTAAACTGTGGAGATGTGGGGCACATGGTGGGCATGTGGGAGGGCATGGCCATCACTGCATGGTCTGCTTCCTTCTTTCTCTATGTGCCTGTGTTCTTGCAAATGTATTTTTAAGTCAGTCTTGCAGCACTTCGGACCTGTCTAACGGTTTTAATGCTGGATGTAAGCTTCGCTGCATGACTCTTGTCCCACAGTTGAGTCTCAGAGTCCTGCCTTGAGCAATAATAAATTCCCAATCTAAGCTGCTCTGCCTGCACTGCTGATGCATTTCAATTTTTCCTCTCTTCCCTGTCTCTTCAGGCTGCAGGCCACTGGGAAAAGCCTGTGAGAGGCCCCCAGCACTGTTCTCCTGTTCCAGGGCACAGTGCAGCAGCCATTCTGCTGCCCTGTACATCCAGCACTTGCGTAAGTGGCAGGAGTAGGCACAGAAGGAGTTAAACAGCACTGGAAAAATTGGTATTTAATCCATTGCTGTCCCTTCTAGCAAACCTAGATGGGAAAATGCCTCCCTGTTGGAAACAGTGCCTCTCACAAATGGAAATGCAGGATGGCTGGGGATTAGGGTGCCTATCGCTGGAAATGGGTTTCTTATCGTCTCTCTGAGCTGAATTGGTGGGACAGCCTCTGAAAATTGAATTGCCTTCCCTGTTTCTGTCTCTGCCATTGCATTCTTCCTGTGCTCTACCTTTGGACCAGCCTTCCCAGCCTCTGGCCTCCCTTGTCCCCATCCTCAGCAGAGCAGGGGCTGCCTCCAAGAGGGTGTGTGTCTGTGGAGAGAGACTGTCCCATCTGGAAAGTGGGCAGGACTGGCTACAACTGGGAATATTCATCCTTTGGATTCTCAAGACCAGGAGGAGGATGTAGTCCCTCTTTCCAAGCTTCCCTCTGACCTTGCGAGGACAGTGGTGGCCTGGCAGAGCCCGGTTTAGGACAGCATGAGTGAAGGTGTGAAATGATCAGAAGACATCAGGCAGAACTGGAAATGAGAGCAGGTGGTGAGGAGCTGGAGGGGAGGCAGAGGGGAAGATGGGAGTAGCTGGAACAGATCAAGGCGAGACCAGGTTGAACACATCAGAGCAGGAAAGAGAACGACTCTCCGTGAGACTAGGAGCAGCGTGAAGCCTGGGTCTTTGCTGTGCCAGGTGGAGGCATCTCTCTCCCATAAGCACTCAGGCTCTGTCCTGGGATGGCCAAGGTGACTCTTTCAGTTCCTCCTCACAGTCTCTGTTCGTGGTTTGAAACATCCCACGCCACAAGCACCAGCCAGCCTGTACCCAGCTCTGCGTTGGCCCCAGGTGTCCCCACAGAACCTGAGCGGTTCACTGCTACCCAGGCCCAGAGCAGGTTAGGTTGAACGCAGATTGAACATTTTCGCACTGTGCAGACTGTAGACCACAGCCAGGGGTGTGGGTGTGCTGGCTGTGGGTGTCCAGGCATAGTGCCAGGGATTTCTTTTAAGGTTTTTGTTTCCAGGGTTTGGTTTGGGGATAATTCTATTTTACTGATCTGTAATTTACCACAGGTTGCCAGTGCCTGATTTCATCCTTGTCTCTGTCACAATATGTTTTTTTGGAGGAATTTCCTATCTCTGTTACAGTTACGCGTGAGCCATAAGCACAAGAGCTGGTGAGTGTACACCTGTCAATGGCTTTTCAATGCACCATCCTGCAGTCATGGTGCTGCTCCAACGCATGGTTGTTGCTCTTGATTCTTCATCTGCCAGAACACATTGAGTTTGAAAATAAAAAATATTTAGGACTAATTGGGGAGATTTTTGTTGGTCTTACAGAGCTACCATCCATGGTTAATGCAATCTGAAGCAGAACTGTCTTTCAGAATAGCCCCTCTGCACTGAGCCAGAATGCATAAAGTAATTGCTGGCCATCAGGGCAAAGCCCTCGCCAAGGGCCTGGTTCCTCTTGCAAGACCAGGCTGTGCTCAGGTTGCAAAGGCTTGGTGTCTGCCCTGCAGAAGAGTAGAAGTCCTCCCTTCTTACTAGGGTGCTGTTCTTGGCCTCTGCTGAAGGACTGACTCAAATTCCTGACAAATAATGGGAAAAAGGTTACCTTTAATTATACAAGTGTTTCCTTACATGCTGAGGGGCAACTGCAGCCAGGTCTAGCTGCATCAGAGGGGTGGAGAGCCTTTATCTCTGCAGCAAAGGAAAATTACGGACAAAGGCATTATGTTATTTGGGGATCCTGCTAAAGAGCTAATTCCTGGAGTGGGATGCAGACTTGCTCATTGATCCCTAGCAGCATCCACACTTGCATGGGAGGACACACCAGTTTATTATGCATGATGCAGCCTCAGCCTGACATGGAAAGCAGGGACAGGGATGGGGGCAGACCAGTGGCAGCCACAGAGCAATCCTTAATGCAATTTTGGAAAGTTTCCTTGATTCCAGCCCCGCTTGTTTCTGCATAGCCTCAGACCTGCCCTGTGGCCGTGTGCCTGGGGAATGGAGCCATGGAGTTATCCCAGGAGTATTTTGCAAGGGGATTGTTTCCCCAGCTCTTGGTCCAGGGCCCAGTTCCTTAGTGTCCAGGTCCACCTGCACGCTGGCACAGGAGTGGTCTTGGTGGGGGCCCACACAGAGCTGCCCCTGTGTCACCTGTGGATATGAAGGGTCACCCAGCTGGGCACGGCTGTGCCTGGATGTGTATTTGCCCTATGGGGCCATCACAGCCCCCTGGGTGTGGTCATGTGCTTAACAGTTTATCCAAAGCAACTTGTATTTCATTTTGGGCTAAAATTGATAAATCAAGGTGACTTTGGGGAGAGAAATAATTCCTTTCGCAGGATTTGCATAATCCTGGCTGGTGATATGATAATGGTGTTTGTTAAAGACAGAACACAATGAATTAATACTGTTAAGTTGCTGCTGCAAAATGCAAAGCAGGTAATTTACCGTGGGTGCAAGGAAGAGCGTAAGTACAGCAGGCATGGCTGTGGTACCATCAGGCACAGGAGTCTTGTTGCCACAGGCACAGCCAGGGTGTAGCACAGAGTCAGCAACAGTTACCCCTTGTACTCTGCTCGGCGGTGGCTAGAGTCTGTGCTGAGCTTGTCCAGGGGAGGATTACCTGGTTCAGACTCTTTCCCCGCTGCCTCCATGGGGCTGAGCCTGCTTTGTCCCACAGATCATTCCAGAGAGCCAGCCACACAGGGCCAATCCGTGCTGGAGGAGGGACAAGGGAGCTGAGGGTGACGAGCATCGAGCATCGTGCTGGTGCTGAAGGGGCCTCCGGCCACAGAGGTGCCCTGGGGGGTTGCAGCGGTGAGGAGATGGGCCCTGGCACTGCGCTTCACGCCACCTTGGCCACCCCCAGCAGCCAAGAGACTTTGATGCCATTCAGCCCCTAAGAGGTTTTCCTCCCGCTGCGAGGAGTGAGGGTCCTGCGGTAGGTAAGCCAGCCTGGAGATCTGCTGGCTCTAGCCCCAGTCCTCAGCTTTCACCTTGCACAGCCAGGCTTGGCTGACGGAATGCTGCTGCAGGACGAGCAAGGAGAAAGAGTTTGGTATGAGGCAGAGGTGGAGAGAGAGGCTTGGGAAAGGGACAGTGGTGCCTCACTCGTTCCCTGGGCTGGTGCTGCAGTTCCAAAGCCATTCTTGCCTGCCAGACCCCAGTGGAATCCTAATGCACCGTTTATCTCTGCAGCTCCACAGCTCTATCAGAGGGAGATGCTGCGCGGGAGCGAGAGCAGGATTTCAAGCTAATTGGATTCTGTGTCTCCGTGGTTTCCCGTGTAGGCAGGTGACAGGGATTAGTGCAGTGTTTCTGAGGAATAGAGGAAAGCAAGGATGACCTGCATAGGGATTTCCTCCTGCATAGCCCCTGGTGCTAGCTTCAGCAAAGGACTATTTTGGACAGGCTGTTGAGGTGGAAGGGCCCAAAGCAGTGTGTCCCCACTTTGTGGCAGCATCGGTGTCCAAATTGCTCATGCTCTTCCTAAATCTTTGAGCCAGGCACAGTGTCTTCCCAGGGAAGGAAACAGCTCAAGCACCTCCTGAGCCTGAGCAAGCCTGACAATGGTCTGGTCTCTCCTGCAGACTCCCTGTGAGGGGAACCAGACAGGGAAATCAGAGAACTGGTGGCTCCTGCGTGCAACCCGCCAGCCGACTGAGTTTGCTCCCCTTTCCCTCCCCGCTTCCCTTCCCAGGCCTAGTTGCTGGCTGGGAGCGGCGCACATTTGAACCTTCTTGTAGGGGTCGGCGTTCGGAAGATCTCGCGTTGTCACGGAAAGTTAGAGGGTTAGTCGCAGCCTTGTGATGTACCTGTAACCCCACCTCCCCTTGTTAGTATAAAAGGAATTAACTGCGCAATAAAAGCGGGAAGTTGGCGCTCACACTGCGTGTGTTATCTGTCTCTTTCCCTGGTCCGGGCCGACCAGTGATCTAAGCGTGGCACCTTGATATGTAGCGAATGCTACACCTTCTCCCTTCCCCGCCAAGTTCCTAGCCTTGTTTTAGAGCCTGTTGCAGCGTTCATCTCATTAACACAGATTTATTCCTGTATAAACATTTCATTCCTTTAATTGCAAAGCAGTCATACTGCAGGCAGCAGTGGCAGTGGCTCCATTTGCACTGGGCGTTGGGACAGTGCGCCAGGTGTGTGAGCCTGCAGCACAGTACGCACGGCATGCAGCTGAGCACACACACAGTTATGACATGCCATGGTGTCTACATGTAGAAGTGTGTGCTGTGCAGTGCAGGACCAGCCGGTCTGCGTAAGTGTCTGGCCCTGAGCACCATGCTATCCCAGCAGGTCTGTGGTGTCCCTAGTTCTGTGGCAGGGCCGGAGTATTGCCCTCACTGCGCATAGGAAGGGTAGAGGCCCAGAGGTGACCAGACCCTGATTCTACCAGCAGTGGTAACAGAACATTGAACGGGCCCATGTGCCAGCAGTCCCTTTGCCTTCTGACTGCACTGTGATGTGCACACAGACATAATCACCTTGCTGTGCACCCTGAAAGCTCCCAGGTTGCTGGGTGCCCAGTGTCTCTGCTGTGCCGAGGGACAGCCCTCAGGCATGTGGATGGTGGGATGGAGCCCTGGAGCAGCAAGCCAGAGGCAAGGTCTTCTCAGGGCCTCTTGGCCCCTCTGGGGCAATGGGGTGTGCCTGGGGTCACCGTTTCATGGCTCCTGGCCCAACAGTACATAACTTGGGCTGCCTGATCTGTGGATAAGCATGTTCCCCAGGTCCCATTGCCTTGACGTATTCGGTGCTTGCTCAGACAGCACAGGCTGGGCTGTGGAGAGAGGGTCTGAGCCCTCCTGTCTGGTCTAAGCCAAACCCAGGGGAGATGCTCCCACCGCTAGGGCCAGGGAGTCATCCCCCGAGGAGATCTGGGATGTTGCCTGTTTCTGCCCTTGTCACTCACTCCCCATGGCACTACCAAAATGCCACCATCTCTTGAAAGCTCCCTGGCAGCCCCCTCCTGGCAATAGAGCAGCTATGGGGCCCCACTCAGCCAGGCATCAGTGCAGGAGGATGCACCCAGTCAATGGTGTCTGCTGGGCTCTAAATACAGGGATGGCAGGTACTTACTAACCTGGTGCTGCAGTTCATGGTCTCTGTTCTCCCACATGCTCATCCAAATGTTAATTTCATGGATGCCTCTATAAATCTTGCGGCTTTCCCCTGTCCATGGGCTACATAGATTTCATCTTGTTGAGAGGTGACACTTCTGGCCTTTGGTACCAAGCTATCAATTTAATACTCTGCGAGTAATAAAAGACATGGGACCATATTAATGCGCGATTACTCTGCTGCTCCTTCCTGTAACTCTTTCTGTGCCATCTGAATAAGTGCCTCAGCTGCTGGCAGAGCCACAGGCTTGGGCAGCAGCAGCTAGAGCCAGCCTCCCAGCTGGAATAACTACATGGCTTCCAAATTGTGAGCTGCTCTTCTCCTGCTTGCCAAGAAGATGGAGGTTTGAGCCCACCTCTCTGTTAGACCTGGCAACCCGGAGAAACGCTTGCATCCCACCTCTGAGACCCTTCCATGTGTTCCGAGCAGGGGACACCTGCAAGTCTGCCAGCCACACAGTGTATTGATTTGCCAGGCTGAAAGGAAAGGCATTTCTCTGCTTGCTGTGAGACAGCCTTGCTGCCGACGAGCCTGGAAGAACATGTTTAGGTCATTCCATCAATGTAAAGGTTAAATGTTTAGCTGCAGCTATTGAAAACAAAGCAACAGCAGCAGCAGCAGCAGCAACAACAGCAAAAGAATTGGATGTCTTATCAATGTCTGGATTTAAGATCTGCGTCTAAGCACCTACCAGGTATACTGCGCTGAGGTCCTCACTGGACAGTGCCCTGTGTCAACAGTGCTGCCTCTCAGCAGTTTTTCACCTGTGGGCAGCAGCAGCTCAGCCCCACTTCACCCCAGTTGGCGGCTTTGCAAAATGGATTTTTGGACTCAAATTTTTGCCTGGGGATTTTGAAGAAGTGTCTGATGTTTTAAAGCATGTCCATACGATTTCTACTCTCTCTGCTGATTAAGAGGGCCTCTTTATGTTGTAGCCTTACTTTCAGCCACTCAACCTCTGTGAGAATGCCAGTGACCTACTCTAAGAGTTATTTGAATATAGGTCTTTTGTCAAGTAAACGTGGACCTGGAAGAATCATTTTTTTTCTACCCTGCACATCTCCTCTTTCAGTAAATCAGTAGATTTCTCATACATTTAAGTTGTATTGTTTTGCAAAAAACACTGCATAAGTTTATATTTTAGCATCATAAAGCAGGTTGTCTTTTGGAGAGCATGGGTCACACCTTTTATGACTTCATAACAACTTGCATATTATTAAAAGAAAAGACTAAAACCTCAGCATAATGCCTGGATTCCCTCTTGCTGTCACATTTGTGGGCATGTCACAGCAACTATCCTGCTCCCAGGCCATTGTCTCCGGAGTCCAGGCTCACCCTTTGCAGTCCTGTGCCTAGAAGACCTCCAGGGTCCAAGGCAAACCCCAGGAGACACTTCTTTCAAGACATGGGCAGGGGTCCTGCTCCATGTGTATTCCTACCTGCGCTCTGTCTCTCCGTGCGCCTTTTCTTGTCACCCTGTCTCCCCAGGATTGGAGATCTTCCCGGCTCTTGCTGGCATGGTCTGCCTATGATAGGGCTCTTAGTGCTTCAGCTGTGCTCCAATCACACCCTGCCAGACGAGGGGGCTGCAGGGGTCTTTGCCTGCTAGGGAAGGGTTGTTCAGTTCATAGTCCTGTCGGCAGCATCCAGAGAAGTACCAGGTGCTCAGCATCCCCTCCTCCATGCCCAAGGCCAACTGTTTGCTCCATGCAGGAGGCAACGGCTCCTGGCAGCAGCTGTGTGAGAGCTGGCACAGGGCTATGCTGAACAGGTCTAGGTGCTATGGCTGCCCTGCAGTGGCAGCTGGCACCTCCTCGGGGATGGTGCCAGGTGCTGTCACCCTGGTGCAGGGTGTTGGCATTAGGTGCTGGTCTGTGCAAACTGCTCCCTATACCCTGTTACCCTTCTTCTGTTGGTCTCTGGCAGTTGCTGCCCCTGTTAGATGAGTGTATGATCCCCTACAATCCACAACCAGCTGGCCCCAGTGATGAGAGAAGCACAGCAGACTGATCCATTGGGGGGACTTCATCAAAAGGCTCAGTGGGGAGCAGCTGTGTGACTCTGCTGGCTCATAAACTGAGCTCCAGTGTGATGCCTTGGCCCCCCACACTGCTGTGCATCAGCCCAGCCGCAGGGTGCAGCCGAATGAGGTGGCTCTTGGGTGCAGGCACCCAGTGAGCACCCAGGTCCCAGCTGAGCTGTCACCTGAGTGGCAAGAGCAGATGGATGTGGAAAGCCTTTAAATTCAGCACATGATCAATACTAAACTGATCTTCTGGAGTCTCTTACAAGATTACCCCAGCCTCATGCATCCAATTGTAAAAAAATCACTCGGCACACTACGGAGATTTGAGAAATGCTGCAGACCCTATTTAGGATGCACAGAGCCAGAGTAAGTGACTTCACAATTGTTTCCTGCAGTAAATAATTAATCCACTTTACATTTTGTTTTATTGCTACCCCCATGCCCCTGCCTCAGTTCTTTTCTACCAGTTTCCCTCTCTTGTCCTGAAATTCCTGTGCTGGGTAGCTTCTGTCATCGTGATTCCCTTCCACATACATGTGTGTGCTTGCACACACACTGACACAAATCTGTCCTGGTCCAACTCTTACTGATTGCCGTACCAGGGAGAGCAGTGCCGGAGTAGAGACAATGCTGTTTTCACTGCGCAGCATCAGGGCAGAACTGAGCTGGGCTCAGTCTGGGCCCTGGCCTGGCTTTGCCACCTTGATCTCTGCATCAGTGCTGCTTTCACATGGTGCCAATGTGCAGAATTGTTTGGAATGCATTAACGATGCTAATAGTATTTCTATACTAATTAGTAATGCCATTTGAACAAACTCTGTCTTTATGACACAAATTATGAGCCAGTCGGGTGTAGAGTGGGGGCTACAGCTGACACACAGAGCGTGGCAATGAAGGGGTAGAAAGCTATTCTGGCATGGGACCAGGCTGCGGCAGGCACTCCTCACCTGGTGCCCATCTGGAAGCCCTGGGCTTCCCCGCGCAGTCAGAGCCATGAGGGACAAGGCAGCAGCTGGATGGGACCTGGTGTGTGGGGCATCCGCGTCTGGGCTAGGGTGCCTGGTGGGCTCTGCCCTGATCACACACACTTACCAGCGTGGACTCCGGCGGGCTTGCTGAACCAGACAGCTCATGTGTGAATGCAGGTTGCTACAGCTGCTAAAAACAGGTTGACGGGAGTCCCTGCCATGGGATGCAGCTTGTCTGGCCCTGTCAGCTGAGGCAAGGCTGTTATGGGCATCTCTGAAGCCCTTGGCAGCACGCTAGCTCCTGGGGCATCCTGCTTCTGGATAGCTTTGTGGAAAAGACTGGCTGCAAATTGGCATGTGTCTCTTTGAGCTTAAAATTGTTGGAATCTGGGAGAGTGTCAGGAAGAGTATCACATCTTCTTGCCCTGTCCCTGTTCTGCTCCAGGCAGTTGCTCCTGGCCACTCTGGAGACACAACATGGACTAGAAGGACTTTTGGGCCAGACTTCTGCTGCTCCCTGTGGAAACCATTTTGACTGTGTCTGGAGCCCTGCAGACACCTTCATGGGAGTGCTCTCATTTGCACAGGTGGGTGCTGTGAGGCTCTGATCCCACCTCTGGTTCTGTCCACCTCTGATCACTGTGAAGGGCAGGAGAGTTGAGATCACGGTGGCTGTGGTCTGACCCAAACTCCATCTTCAGGAATAGATCCTCCTTTTCAGGTGTTGCCCAGCCATCTCCACTGGCTCTTTTAACACTCCTTCCAGCAAGGCAGCAGATGGCCTTTTGGAGAGAAATGATCCCACCATCAATACGATATTTTGCATGCTGGCTCCTTGGGATCTGTAAGTAAAGGCCAAATCAGAGTTGTTCTAATCCTCTGCTTTGAAAGGTGCTGGCAAGATCCCACCATCTGGGAGGCAGTGGCCACTCTGGGTGTTTTGGCACCAGGACAGAATCCCTGAAATGCCTCAGGGGCATTTCTCGAAGTGCCCCTCAGGGGCAACTACTGGCCCCGGGGCTCTTGAGGGCTAGAGTGCCTCAGGCACAAGCTGCTTTGACAGTATCTGAGCACTGCTGCTCCTTGCACAGGAGTCTGTCTGCGAATGGGTTGCCTCTCCGTGAGGGGTGAGTCCAGTGCCTTGGGCATGCAGACCATTATGCTCCCAGCAGCTCTGGCCCCTGCCCGTCATGGGCCACGTCCCCAGGAGGGACCTCTAAGCTCCACAAAGGGAGTCTCCACCTGACTTTGGCCTGCGGTTGCCTGTTCTGTCACATCAGCAAAGCCTGGTCCCTAACCTGGGATCCTAACCAGGGTGGAGGGGGTATGGAGGTGCACGCACAGCCCTGCCGGCCCCTGGCCACTCTGCTGGCTGCCAGTGAGTGAAGGTGGACGGAGGAGCACAGGGCAGGCACCCGGCATCTCTGCCGTCTCTGGGGCCAGCCGCTGGAGGAGAGCACTCTGGATACCCCTGCAGGTGACAGCTGGTGGCACTCACCACCTCCGGGGCTGCCCTCAAGGCTCTGAGTTGGCTTTCCATTCGAGGCTTGTGCCTCAGCTTGACCCCACACGCTTCCCGTGGGTTTGGGCATGCAGTGCCCATGGGGCTGGCTGCTGGCACTCCCCCTGTGCCACCAGAGAGCAGCCTGTGGGTCTGGGGCTGCACAGGGCCGCGTCAGGCTGAGCCGACAGGCCTGGTGTGAAATAAGATGAATGGGCTGAAGTTGGTGAAAATGATTCTAATTTATAATCTGCTGCTTTGTGGAGCTCCCCAATTAATTCTCTCTAGATACATAAGTAGGCCACATGTTTGCTTTGCTTCAAATGTAATAAACATTACACTCTGTCCCCTGCTTTTGGTGCTGGTTCCTGTCAGAGCGTTAGTCCCTATAGCTAATTCCTCACACCTGTCTCCCAGGCTCCTGGGACCTAGGTTGAGCGTGGGGCGGAAACGCCAGGCTCCAGGAAACTTGTGGCATGGAGAGATAAATTGCTGATCAAAGGGCTAGTGCACAGTGCCTCTGAATATTTAGTCGCAGGCAAGGCAGCCCAGCCCACTCGGGAACGGGCTTTGTTCCTGACGAGCTGTTTGCCTGGCTCTGCTCTGCAGCAGCAAGCAGCTGGGGTGGAATGGGGTGCTGGGATCCGTGCACCCTCAGGCCACAAAGAACTGGCAAAGGGTGGGGTGTAACACCAGTGGGGAGGCTGTTCTTTGCAGCCCTGCTGGGGTCTGGATGTCAGCATAGGGCTGCTGCAGAACCGAGTCACTGGCTTTGTGCGGGAAGAGAAGTCTCTCTGACTGGTGCAGAAGTGGCACTTGCAGCCATCTTCAGGGTAAGGGTGCTGCCTGCCTCAGCATCATGCACTCCTTGCTGCTGCTCCTGCCCTTCCCTGGTGCTACAGGGCAGGAGTCGAGCACAGCCTCTGCCATGGAGCCAGGCCAGGAGCTGCAGCCCTGTTGCCCAGATCTCCTGGAAAAGCCAGGAAGAGGTGGGGAAGGTCCCAGCAGGTAGCGGGGAGCCTGCCTGGGACATTCATGGCCCTAAAGTGTCAAGATGCCCGAAGAAGGGCCTGTACTGCCTCTACAGCCAAGGACAGTACCCCCCAAGAGTTTGGGCACTGCTGGTCCAGGAAGTGCTAGTACCTTTGTGAGGTGGAAATAGAGGTGATGGGCAGTCCCTTGTTCCTTCAAAGGCCTCATGCATTTAAAAATAGAACCAATTTGCAATGCCTTGCTGATCCCTCTCGCCTCCTTCCTCACCTGCCGAGGATGGAGGTTGATTCCAGATTTGTGGTTAACAAGGGTGCAGAGAGGTTTGCATGAGAAAAAGCCAAGCGCTGGACCTTGGGCTTTAGTTTTTGTTTTGATTGTTTTGTGACTGATCACAATCTTCACTCTTCTACCTCCTTCCCCGTACAATCATTGTGGTCTCTTCACCTACCTAACAAGTCAAGCCCATCTCACAGGCACTGAGTATGAAAATGGGTTGAAAACCCCAGGTTTTGTCTTTGCCATCAATCACATCTATCCTCCATCTAAATTCCAATACTGCCAGGACTGAGGCAGCAAGTTCTGATGCAGAAGCATGCATAAACTTTTGCTGAACTAGTGACCCTCCTGTTTGTCCTGTTCCTGTGGCTTGCATGGTCCCTGGACATCAGGAGACCTTTCCCAGGCCTTCCTTTCTTTTCCACACCCAGGAAACATCCTCCATCCTTGCTTGCTTGCCCCAGCCTGCTCAGCACCCTGGCCTTGCTCTGGTGCTGTGTTGGTTCAGCAGATGAAGAAGTGTAAATCTGCTTTGCTTGTTGAGATGCCTTTGGTGGAGGGTGAATGAATTGGAATCAGTGTGTGCTGGGTGAAGTTCCCCACTTCCATCTGGTTTGATGCAATGATGGGTTATTGATTGCTGTGCAGAAAAGTAGGGGCAGCTTACTTGGCACTGTGTTTTCACCATCTCCAGAGGAAAGAGAACTTTAAAAATCAGTTTAGAGTGTAGTTTAATAGTGAATTTCAGCACTCCTGCCACTAACAGCCAGGCCTTGCTCTTCTCTCTCACCTGGCTTTTCCCCTTGCATCCACAGCTTCTCTGCTGGCATCTCAGTGCAAGCGAAGCACTTGCCTGGCCTTGGGCTCCCATCCTGCCATGGGTGATCCAGAGCCAGCCACACTTGCTGGTGGTCCAAAGCCAGCCACTCTGTGTCCTTCAGTCCGCCTTAGGGCAGGGACAAATTCCTTGAGCCCTGGTAAGGGAAGAGGTGCTGGCTTCTCACCCTGCCCCACAGCACCCAGTTCTGTGCTTGCCGCAGGCGTGAGAAGCCTGGCTCAGCATCTGCAGTGTCTAACTGCGTGGAGGGTACGCACTTCCCACCTACCTTTGTGCCGTGGGGGTGAGCATTCACTCTGCACTCCCTGGGGAGGTTCTAGCAGGAGGAGCCGTGTTGAGGGCTCTCAAGGACAGAGATGCCAGCCTGGCCTTGGGGCACGTGGCCCCCCCTTTTCCTGGAGCCCCAGATACTGGCACTTGTGTGCCCCATGCAGGCCTGCCAGGGAGAGGAGCCAAGCAGCAGCTGTTATCAGACGCACGCAGACCTTCCCATCTGGCTGCTCTTCTGAGGAGTGATCCATGCTCCCTGCAGGTGCCGGCCAGCCTTTACTGGGAGGTGCAGCCAAGGCAGGAGGTGCGGCTGCTCTGTCTACAGCCTCTTGGTGAGTAACAGCCTCAGCCTGCCCCCTCCAAGCCAGGTTGGTGCAACCCCAGCAGCGCCTGCAGCCGCTTTTCTCATCTCAGATATGCAGATGGGAGCTGATACGGAGCCCCAGGATTTGAGTTGGCTCAGGCAGCTGGAGCTATGTTGCAAGAGACTGGAAACGCAAAGCTCAGCCTGGGTCATGGTCCAGAGCATTGGGAATGGAGAGCCGGTGGGCTGCAGTAAGCACAAGGCCTTTGAGACTCTAAAGCCACCACTTCTCCCAACTGCTGTGAGGCGCAGTCCTCTCCTGAATCCTGCCCTCTGCCCTGCCGAGGTCTGCCAGGGCACTGGACACCGGGGATCGGGGATCTGCTGGCGGACTTGATCGGTGTCCGCATCGCTGCTCTCTGTCTGTCCTCCCCACAGCTGTTTGCAATGTGCCACTGGTGGCAGCTGAAGGTGAAGGGAGAGCTGCCCACCTGCCTGGACGGAGCTCAGACTGAAGACCTTCCCTGTGGTGTTGTCAAGCACTGTGACTGGAGAGCCACTGAGGCTGATCCAGGACATTGTCATCTCTCCTGTGTCTCCTGAACCTATCCCCGGAGCTTCTGGGAAGGGCTGAGCTAGTGGGTGCCCACCACCCTGTTGTCAGACCCTCTTCCTTTTGCATAGCCTGGCCTGAGGCAGAGGTGTGGGGCTTGGGCTTTTGCTGTGCTGTGGAGATTGAGCTGGGCTGCAGCTGTGCCACCGGCTGCAGACGCTTCTGTGTGGCGCAGGGCAAAGCAGCGGTACCCTCAGGTGCCTGCTGCTTGCTCTGTCGCTGGCAGATGGGGAGGGGTGCTGGCTCCCGGGGAGCTGTGCCAGGACATGTTTCCAGGCCTGAGGTGGGAGTGTTTCTGATCGATGCAGTTTGTTTCAGAGGTGACGGAGCACTCACTACAGGAGCAGACTGAAGCTGGTGGGCACAGGGGCAGCCAAGCTGGTGAAGCAAGACATTTTAAATGCTTTCATCCCAGCTCTCTGCAGTCCATGCCTTGCCAGGAGCTGCTCTCTGTTTTCAGTTAGCTTTGTAACTGCGTTAGGTCCCAGTAAACAAGAGCTTTCCAAGTATGTTGCCGGAGCCAAGGCAGCTCTGGGCATCTTAGCGATGTCTCTGGGGATAGGGCTGCTGCATTCTGCTGGCACCGTAAGACAGCTGCTGTACGCCTTGGCTTTGGGGATCCCCAACACCTTCTCTGGGGAGACTGAGCCAGGGGTCTGGCTGCGGAGAGGGAGAGGACAGTCCCCTGACTGCCACCTTGGAGAGCAGGAGTGCTCTCAGCCTGGGTTGGACACTCTTAGCACAGCTCTACTCCCTCTGCGCATTTCCTGCTCTTTTCTCACTCCATTTACACCACAGAGAGAGGACAAAGGACCGTGAGGAGTTAGAAGAGGTAACAGAGCTGAGCACCCAGGTCCACCAAGCCCCACCAGCCTTCTCAGCCTCAGGTTCCCTCATCTTCTGTGGTACCCCCCTCATGCTCAGAGAGCTGCCAGTATCAGACCCTGCTTGCACCCAGCTTCCCCATCCTGGCCTGGCTCCTGTCCTGACTATATTTTTACATTTTATGACTCTCAGAGGTTTTTAAATTTAATGGGTTCTTTTTTTTCTTTCTTCCTTCTTATCACCTGAGCTGGATCCTCTCTGAGCTGCTGCCAGCTCCAGGGATTACAAGTGAATAATTTAGGTCTGATGGTGTGTTTGAAGTTTAAGAGAAGGAAGTGGCATGTGTAGCCTGCTCCTCATTCCTGCCCCAGGGCCACGGTGCAGGGGCTACTGCTGTTTCTCCAAAGGCAATTTCAAAGATTCCCTAAGGAGCCACACTCTGAACATTGCATAGCCCTACGGAGGCATAGCCTTCCAGATCTGGCCTGGAGGTCAAGGCTCCCAGGGCACCACAGGGGCAATCGGCTCATTTTCGCGTAGCTGCCCTCAACGGCTGGTGCTCTGCAATGAGGCGGCTCCACAGCACCAGCACTGGAGGATCACTGTGTGTGCCATGGACTGAACCACAGCATCATGCCTGGGTGAGGGACTCGGAGCCTTGCTTGCCAGCCCAGGGCGAGGAGGGGTTAAATGCGAAACCAGTGTGTGTGCCTTGGCAGCTCTGAAGCACAGTGAAGCCGGCAATGGGCAAACATGACCTGCTGGAGAGCTGACTTAAGGGCTAGCTGCTGCTAGGCGAAAGGAGATGCCTCTAGGGTCACCAGCCTGTTGTCTCCAGATACTGGTGGAGGAAGGAAGGACTTGCGGTGTGCTGAGCAATGGCAATGCAGAGCTTTTGGCTGACCTGCTCATCTTTGCTGAGTGCAGAGCACACCGCTGCTTGACTCTGTATGGGTGCATTGAACCACAGGGTGCAGAAGCAGATGAGACTTCCCTCCCCATGTCCCAGGGGATGTGTGCTGCCTTCAGTGGTCTCTGTGGTCTGTGCTTGCACAATGTCAAGTGTTGCTAGTTCTCAGGACAGGGGGCACAGAAAGATACTCTGGGAAATTATTTTTAACCCCCTGCAATTCACTGTTCCAAAAGCTAAGTCACTTTTGTTAGGGCTGGTTCAGTAGCAACCCCAATGGAGACAATCTTTTCCTCATACGTATGCTTCTCTTTGCCAAGTGGCTCTGACAAAATTTAAGTACGGACTTTAGTGATTTCCAGGAGCTTTTGGAAGAACTAACAAGCATGTCACAGGGTCCAGCATTAAATCCTTCCCTGCCGGGATGCAGTAGAAAACGGAAACTGTCAGGCAGTTTGAGATCCACTTAACAGCAATTAGTGCAAATGAAAGAAGCACTAACGCGAAAGCCCTAGTCTCTGTGCTTCGGGTGGGAGGAGGAAAAGAATGTGTAAGAGAAAATGTAAACATGAAAAAATGTGGCTGTGTATTCCACAAAACAATGAATCATTTTAACATTTCCAATCCTTTTCACGCAAGCAGAAACAGTTGATCAATATGTGACAGAATTAAAGACCTGCAGTAAAACCTTGGAGCTGAGGATATGTGAGAATTGTGAACACACAGACTAATCTGCAGAATTCTGCATACAGCGTAAAAGGAAAGGCAAGTGTAGGTACAAGAGCCAGAAGCTGCAACAGCAGAAGTCTGCTGGGCAAGAGGACTCCTCTGCCCACCCAAAGGAGCACCCATTGGAGGGGAGAAACCATCACTGGCAATGGATATGGAGCACCTACAGAAAGTAGGTGTATTTCCCAGCAAACTCCAAGTTACAACAAATGTGACCCTAAACCATATCCTCGTAAAATGAGATTCAGAATGTGTATTCATAAAAACTGCAGCCATAGCCATGGCTCTGGAGGACTTTCAGCCAGTAGGAGCATCTCATAGACTTTACCCTGTGAAGTGGTGAAAACAGTCAAGAGATGCCATTCTATGATCCTATGCCACAGCTAACTTCAAGACAAAGAGAATTTCAAGGTAGGTTAGGAGGATGGTATCCCTGGAAAAAGGAAAAGCAGGCGTACAACAGCTAAACAGGTGAGTACTTAGTTATGTGCACAAAGGGTGTGCTGGACTATGTTTGAGTCTATTCTAAAAATACCTATACTGGGCCATTTGAAAAGTATTAGGGAAGACACAATTGCACAGTTTGAAAATGCTAACATTTTTAGAAAGTTAGGATCATTCTCTGGATCCTGGTAATTGAGTGAACAGAGAGGCTCAACATGATGCACTTACAACATGTCTTTTGGGACGTTCAGATTCCTGCAGTTGCACTTTGGAAAAGCTGTAGAAGCTTATCATATACACAGAGAAGCCTGCTACTGGCAACAGCAGAACAATAAATGGCACAAGGAAAGCATAACTCTAAAGAGAACTGAGTACAACAGGGGCTGCCAGGGGAATGAAGGACGCCAGGGGATTGACTGGATATGCACATATATTGTCTGTTAAAAGCAGTGGATCTAACAGTGGTGGTGGCTGAGCAGGATTTGAGTCAGAGAAGACTGGGCATGATGAGAGATAAGCAGAGCTGGGTCTGGTGCTGCACCTTCTAGATGTAGGCACTGGACAGGGCTTCCTTTCCCTTCGGTGCAGGAGGGCTCTGCTGGTCCGTCCCAACCACAGTATGGTGGTCTTCCCAATCCAGAGCGTGTATCCTTCAGAGTGCCGGACTCGGCACTAGTGTACTCCAGAAGTGGCCAGATCACCCTGCCTTTCTGGGATGTGAGTCCAAAGACCATCCTAATACCAGAAATAAACTGTTTTCCAGCTTACATCCTCTCCATGGCTTTTTGCAGCCAGATTGTAGCTTTCACTGTACCACAGTTCTCCCACCATTGTTTTGGGAAGATTACGATTGCTTTGAGCCCTGTTTCTCTCTGCTCTCGGCTGGTGTCAGGGCCACAGAAGCGTGTGTGTGTGTGTGTGTGAGAGAGAGAGAGAGTGAGCATGCATGCATGTGTGTTTACTAGGGAGGGAATGAGAAAAGGAGGCTGAATCATGCTCCTCCTGCCAGTTAGCCCTGTCCTAAGCTTTCCATGTAGCTGGGACCCTTGGATGCAGCCCAGACCTGATAGCCCAAACCTCTGCCTTTCCTCCATTTTCTTTGCTCTGGTTTATTATAGTGCAGATCTAGGGCATAGCTTCATGGTCTGCGTGGAGAAACTAATAAGCATGGTGAATGGTCTAGAGCACAAGTCTTACGAGAAGCGGCTGAGGGAACTGGGGTTGTTTAATCTGGAGAAGAGGAGGCTCAAGGGAGACCTTACCACTCTCTACAACTACCTGAAGGGAGGTTGTAGCAATGTGGGGGTCAGTCTCTTCTCCCAAGTATCAAGCGATAGGACAAGAGGAAGTGCACTCAAGTTGGGCCAGGGGAGGTTTAGATTGGATATTAGGAAAAATTTCTTCACTGAAAGGGTTGTCAAGCATTGGAACAGGCTGCCCAGGAAAGTGGTTGAGTCACCGTCCCTGCAGGTATTTAAAAAACCTGTAGATGTGGCACTTAGGGACATGGTTTAGTGGTGGACTTGGCGGTGTTAGATTTACAGTTGGACTTGATGATCTTGAAGGTCTTTTCCAACCTAAACGATTCTATGATTCTAAATAACTGCCCCAACCATTAATTTTTATAGGCTGAGTGGCAGCATTTCACGCTGGGCACAACCAGCAGTGGAGATGAAAGCACGAAGCCAAATAGACATCACAGAGCCAGTACGAGTGCTATTTATTAAAGAAATGCCTGGATTGCAGAGGAAGCAGAAAGGTGCATCTTGAAAGGAACCTTTAACACCTGTGAGTGAAAAGCAACAAGGACTGGGAAGCAAGGGGAGCTGCCAGAGGCAACAGCTAATGGACCTGATCCTGGGGTGAGCTGGCAGAAGGGAGCATGTGGCTGGGAGCCAAAGGGTAAGTTGCGCTGCTTCATCTGTAGCCATAAAAGCAAGAGCTGAGCGAAGGGGCTGCCCAAACTGAGCTGAGAGGCAAGAAAGTGCTGCTGGGGAAGGGGATATCCCCAGGCTCCCACAGGGAACTGCTGTTCTTTACTAGGGTCTGCGCGGAGAAACTCATAAGCATGCACTCCTGTCAGCAGGATACGTTACATTTCTGCACCCTTCAGCACTGGAGCAGGGACTCCAGCTCCCGCCTCGTGGTCCACATCCAGTGCCTCAGCTGCTGAGCTCATCTGAGCAGAGTCCCCATCCACCCCTTCCCAGCGCGTCAGCACAGCCGCTCCAGCCTAGGCTCCAAGCCTTCCTTCCCCCGTCACTGCAGATAGGCCTGTCCCATGCATGGACAAGTGTCCAGCTTCCAGCAGCTAACCAGGCCCTTTCTTCCAGCCAAACATACTCTGGCTAGGCTTAGGATACTGACGGGGGTGAGCACCACGCAGACCACTGTTGCCTTCTTCTGCAACACCTCCCTGGCCTCAGGCTTTGCGTTTTCCCTTGCTAGCCCCCCGACTGCACAGCAGCCTGTCCTGTCATGCCAGCCTCTCAGCTGGGGGTACTGTATGCGCATGCCTGTCCCCAGCCCCAGAGTCGCTCTGAGCAGCAGAAGCTGCTGCATTAGGTCGATTTCAAGAGCCCCTCCAGGTCAGTTAGCAATTACCTGCACCAGATACGCGCTTGGAAAGGAGCTTCTGATCTCTTCAATGCACTCGTTTTCCTCTTTCAATTTCAAATTCGCCTCACTGGAAATAGGCACTTCAGCCTCTTTTACAGACCATGGTAAATTAGGATTTCGTCCAGTTCTGTTGGTTTTGCTGATATAGATGTTTTTCCCTACAGAGGCGATACCATGGCCAATCTGAGGTGTGTCCAGACCCCCTACATTCAAACTCTTCCAGCTGAGCCTGCAGGTGATGTCATGGTATATAGAGTATTTCTGCACAGACCGCTGGCCCTAGTGTGTGCTGTGCAGCCTCTCCCAGGATGGGCACCCTGGTGCCAAAGCTCTTGTTATCAATTCAGACTGGTGCCCTGTGTTGTTGAGACATGGCCAGTGTCATGGGCATTGTCATGAGCAAAGGCATTCCCTCCCTTAAAGAGTTGGCTGCAGTACAGCTTTCCAATCTGCATACTCCAGTCTTGTCCAGGAAGGAAAAGGACTGGAAAGAAGGAAAACCGGTGTCTTTGCATCTGTCCTTATCCTTGTGCTGAAACCTGACTGCCAACAACTTGTCACAAAGATGTTTTCTACAGTGACATACTTCATGCTGGCCTCTTCCAACGTAGCACTGGTCACACTGTGGGAATGCTCCAGCTGGTTCGTTCTGCTGCTCAGCTGGGGAAGACACGTTCTCCTGCTAGTGCCCAAGGACATGCTCCCAAGGGAAGGGAGCTGCACTGCGATATTGCGGCTGGTGCATCCGTGGCAGTCTCTGGGGCCAGTGCAGGGCCATCCCTAGCACTCCCCTCCACAGGCTCAGCTGGGAGAGGCCAGGGCCAGCTGTCTGCATGCAGGCCACAGGCTGCTGGGAAAGGAGTCTGACAGTTTGCTGCTAGCCTCTTCGTGGGGCTCCTGGGGGCTGGTGTGGTCAGACGATGCCCTATCCCAAACCAGTGGTTCAGTACTCAGAGGCAGAAGCAATTTTACATAAAGTTCAATTAAATATTTGCTTTATAATTGCGCAACAAATTATTCATAAAGGCATTGGAATCTAATCACAAGGCTGACACCGTGGAGTCTGCAAATGACACAGTACTTGGGGAGAATAAAGATGGGGGAAGCTGCCATGCTCTGGTGACAGGCAGTGCCTAAATGTGTGGGATAGTGGGAACGCTCCCAGGAAAAGACTCGAAGCAGCACCAAAGAGCCTCAGCAAGGCAGGGCTGTTCAGCTGGCAGGAGTAAGCGGGGTGGCATGTGAGAAGTGGCTCTGGGCAATAGGTTGGGGGTTTTGGCCCATATGTGCCCAGCAACCTTAGGGCAGCGCTGGGCTGTGCCCCTCCCAGCCACATTGTGTCAGCTCCAGCTTCGCGTGGGCACGCTCTGTGGTGTGTTAAGGAGTGTCTCCAACTCTGCAGGACCTGTATGAGCACAGAATTGCTGCCTTCAGCTCTTGCCCCTGTCTCCATCAGGAATTTCAGTGCCGGGCCTTTTAGGGGATGCAGTGGCCTCTCCCTAGCAGTGGGGTATGAAGAAAGTCCTGTGGTGCAACCAGCCTGTGGGATCCATCTTTCTAGACCTGTGCCAGAGCAGCATCCAGGAAGAGGCAGGAGGCAATCGGGGCGTGTAATGTGGCATCCCACATTGCAGCCCCCAGGAGACAGGCAGTGTGAGGCAAGGACATGCAGCTTGCGAGAGGTGGCTGCTGGGCACAGCAGGAGCAAATGTGACCACCCGGGGACCCTCTGCAGGGAGTTTGGCAGGGGGACTTGCTTCCATGCAGCCTTCATGGCATCCTGAGCTGCAGCTCTGGGAGCAAAGCCCTCTCTTCCAGTCCTAACACCCAGTGTTCGGCTCCTTTCAGGGTGAACTTGGAGGGCAGCAGGCTGAATCCGGCACCCCATGAAGAGTGAGACTGGTGGGACTGAGGTATGTGAATCTCTGTTCTGCTGAGATGAGGCGGGGTGAGGCCAGAGAATGAAAACAGGTCTGCTGGGCAGATGCTGAGCCCAGCTGCGACTGCAGCCAGATATTGCTTTGCCTAGCAAGTACCCGTCCATCCCAGATTCTGTCCCCTGCTGTCATCCTGGGCAGTGGGCTGCAGACTGCCCCTGTCCCGCCAGGGAGAAGCCCTGCAGGGCACCCAGCGTTAGGTAGGTGCTGACTGACAGGGGAGCTGGATCCTGGACAGAGAGCTGGACTGGAGATGGATTGCCTGCCAGCCAAATGTGGACATTAGACAGGGAGTTAGATTAATGGGAGCTGGCTCTGCCAACAGAGAGGTGAGTCACAGAGCTTGTCCTGTGCTGAATCTGTTTCTCCAATAGGGAAGAAGGAGGAGGACTTAGCGAGATTAATCTCTCGTAGAGTTGTGAGAATAACCAGGATTCATGGGCTTCTCAGCAACAGATTTCCAAGTAAGCAGACAGCACTTTGACTTGCTCCATGTGACAGAGCATAGATCTGTACTGGCAACTCTGGAATTCCCTGCCACTGGTCACAGGTAAGATTGACCATACTTCTGTGCTCACACATGAACCCTGCAAAGCACAGGCTGCACAGAAGCACCAAGAAAGCCGTGGCTTGAAAGCACTTCTTCCCTGAATTTTCCTGAAGTCCTTGTCTGCAGCCGCTGTACCGCAAACAATGCTGGACCCTGCACGGAACACGTGAGAAAGTGGTAAGAAAGAACTCCTTCTGGCAGCTGAGGGGGGCTGGTGACACATCAGCTGGGAGAGTTTGCCAGGTCTCTGCCATTTTTGCATGAAGGAGGAGCAGGGAGCAGGACTGGACAAGAGCCAGAGCATCTTTCCTGGTGTGACCAACCCTTCCTCTGGCTAGCAGCCTGTGGTACAGCAGGAGTGACAAACCTGGCAGGAGCTGCTAGCGAGAGGGGAGGGAGAGCAGGGCGGTCATGGCTACTTTCTGGCAGGAGGTGATGGGGAGCTCTCGGGCACCCCCGTGTCTACCCCTCCCAGCACCGAACTCACCAGGGAGGAGGATGAGGCCAGGAAGAAGAAATCTTGGTAAAGAGTTTTTATGTTGTGATTACAGGAACTGTGGAGAGAGAACCTCAGTGCTAGTGAACCGGGGAGATTTTTCTTGGAGAAGGCAAATTTCTCTCCCATGTTGGGAGTCCTGTTTCTTTCTGATATTTCTTTAGTTGTTCATGTCATGGCTCTTCAGTCTGAGTAGTTTTACAAATGTGTTGTGGAGATGAAAGCACCAGGGAAAGCTGCTCAGGATCAAGTTGGAAAAGCTTTTAACTTTCAACTTCTTACAGACAAAGGCACACGGAGGGAGGGGGGGAGTGCAAAGACTGGGAAAAGGAAGAGGAAGGAGCAAAAAGACATAAGGAGAACAGATGAGTGAAAGGGACAGAGCAGGGAAGACAAATCACAAGAGAAGGAACAAGTCACTAGCAGAAAGAAAGGGAAAGATAGGGAGAGAACAAAGCAAAGGGGCCTGGAGCTCAACGAGATGGGGAGAGTATATCAGAATAAGGGAAGAGTGCTGCAAGTAGAGGAGAGCTAGGAAATACAAAAGAGCTATTTGAATGCTGGGATAAAGCAATGATGGGAATAAGAGGAAAGGAGAAGCCAGATGAGGACTAAATTCCCATGGAGATAAAGGGGATGGCAGCAAAGTCAAAGGATGACACATCCATCCTCCTGTCACTGAGAATACAAGACATGACATGAAAGTGACATGTCAACTTTTGAGAGCGGCTGCAGGACGGAGCTGTGGAGGCTGCGTTCAGTGCTGGCGCATGTGGGGAGTCGTGCTCACAAAGGGAGCGATCATGTCACAGGTGGTCCTTGTTCTCCTGCTTCGCATCCTCCGTCACCCCTTCCCCACAGTGCATGGGGCAGCTGCTGGCCTGTGCTACTGTGTGACCTGGGCATACCCTGAAGCACTGCCGACTTCAGGTCTCACAGAAGGACTGTTGTAACGTGCCTTGTTACAGTGCTCTCTGGGGCTCGTTTGGGAGCTGGGCTGGGGCAGGCCTGGCTGGCCTTACTGGCACCCTGCAGGGCAGCAGCAAGAGGGCATAGCATCACAGAATCATGGAATCATAGAATGGTGTGGGCTGGAAGGGACCTCTAAAGGCCATCTAGTCCAACCCCCCTGCAATGAGCAGGGACATCTTCAACTAGATTAGGCACGGACCAGCTGTGAGATGGGGACGGGGTAACGGAAGGAGAGACAAACCTTCCCTGGCTCCACGGTAAGGGGGTCTTAGCAAAAACAGACTGGAAAAGGGCACAACAACTACAGACAAGCGCGGGAACCATCTCCACCCAGTACCACATCAGCTTATTGGATACTTTCTGCCAGGTGGGTTCAGCTCCATCTGCGCTGCCACCGCACTGTGAGAGACAGCCTCTTGGCTGTCCCAGGGAAAGGATCTGGGTGTTCCCAGTGCCTGTGTCAATGTTGGCGCAAGAGCCCAGCAGCTGTCCTAGGGCTAGATTGGCACTGAGCAAGGTCTCTGTTTGCAGACAGTGTTAGTGGTGGAGCAGCTGTACTCCAGGCTTTGCTCCTTTCCCTACAAGAGCAGCAGGCACAAGTGGGATCTACTTTGGCAGCAGTGCTTGCAGCTGGGAGGTTTCTCGCTCTCACACTGGGATTGAGGACATTTCTAGATGCTTCCATGTCTGAAGGGGCTGGTATGGAGTATTTCCTAGGTCTTCTTCAGGGCCCCATTGGCCTTTGAGGGTGGGAGTCATGCAGTAATATGAGGATAGGAAGCCTTGTACGAACCGGTGCAAAGGTGGGGAGGAGAGCTGCCTGAGCCTGCTGCTGCTGGATCTGTGCCCTGTTCATCTCTTGGTCCTGGAAAGGAGGAGTCACTCCTGGATTCATGCTGTGGTTATAAACCACTCTCTTTTGCTTTCCACCCGCCTCTCCCTGACCTGCAGGCCACCTGCCTGTGCAGGAAGCAGCAGACCCAGGTGGTCTCTGGGTAACCTGCTGCTGGGTTGCCACTGACTCTCGGCCCCTTACTGGCCAAGCAGAGGATTTGTTTGCCACGTGCAAGGTGCTGCACACGTGGGCATTCCCTTCTCCGGTGTTCCCTCGTGTTCCTTCCAGGGCCGAACTCCAAGGCCCAATACCAGAGATTGCTGTGGAAGCAGGAGAGCACTTTTCTCCAGGTAAGATGTGAGACCCTGGACAGTGGAGACTGGAAAATGTCCCACTGGGGGCTGTTTTCCTGAGCTGTGGCTAAACCACGATCAGATTTATCTGTCCCAAAATAATACTGCAGCCTGACCAGCCTTGAGCTTCTTCCCCGCTTCCACCTGTCCTGATCGTGCCCAGAGTGGTCTGTAAACGTGGCACTCTGCTGTGGATCCTGCTGGTATGTGACTCTCTCCTGCAGGCAGTGTGCTGTGCGGCCGTTCCTGCCCCTGCAACCCCTGAGTGCTGCTGAGCCTGGATGGCGCCTGCCACGCTTCAAGCAGGGCTCTGGAAGAAGCACCTGAGACCTGAGGTGGGTGCTGAGGATGCCGGCTGCCATGGCCGCCCCGGTGCACATCAGGAGGGGGTCGGCCAGCCCCAGCCCCAGCCCCAGCCCCAGCGGTGCCCAGAGCCCCTCCCGGAGCTCCTGCCAGGCGGCCACCGGGCCGTCGGGATCTGGCCCCATTCAGGGGCTGGGGAAGGGCGGGCTGGGGTCTCCCTGACCTGCCGGATGCCCCGGCCCCCCCGCCCAGCGCTGCGCTCCCATGCGCAGAGTTTGTGCGTCCTCAGCCCCGGGCGCCGCCCGCCGTTGGCGCTCGGAGGGGCCGGCCCCGGCCCCGGCCCCGGCCCCGGGGAGGCAAGGTCTGCCCCCCCCCCCCCCCCGCCGCCGCCAGCACCGCCGCTCGCTCCCAGCCGAGGGCCCCCGGGCAGGCACGGTACCGGGGTCGGCGGAGGCGACGCGGGTGCCCGGGGCGGGGCACCGTAGGGCCGCTGGCACCGCGGGGCGGGGGAGAGGGTCCGCGTTGCGGGCAGCGCCATCCCGCCCTCCCGGGGGGCCGCGGCAGCCGTCCCCGGGGCCGGGGCCGGGCGGGTCCCGAGGGCACGGGTGGGGCAGGGCCCCGGCGCCGGGTCCCGAGGCGCGGAGCGGGCCGGTCCCCGCGGCGGGGTCCCCAGGGCCGGTGCCCGCGGCCGGTCTCCAGGGGAGGGTCCCCGGGGCCGGCCGCCCCGGGGCCGGTCCCGGGCGGGGACCCGGCGCTGCATTCTCAGAGTCTCCAGCAGAGGCTGGGCTGGGCTGGGCTGGGCAGGGCTGGCGGGGAAGGAGGGAAGGCAGGGAGCGAAGGAAGCGAGGGGGAGGAAGGCGGCTCTCGCCGCACATGCATCCCCAGCCACACACCCCGCCGCCCGCGCCCCGCCTCGCGCCGTGCCCGCCCGGTGCCAGCAGCCGGCTCCGCTCGCCGCCGCCGCCGCCCGCCGCGCCGAGGCTGCGATCGGCTCCGGGCCGGGCTGCCGGGGCTGCGATCGGCTCCGGGCCGGGCTGCCGGGCGCCGCGATCCGCTCCGGGCCGGGCTGCCGGGCGCCGCGATCCCGCTCCCCGCCCGGCTGCCGGGGCTGCGATCCGCTCCGGGCCGCGCTGCCGGGGCTGCTCCGCTCCCTGCCCGGCTGCCGGGGCGCCCCGCTCCGGGCCGGGGCGCCGCGCCGCCCGGGTGCCGCGCAGGATGCCGCGGGAGGCCGAGCGCCCCGCGCGGGGGGGCCGCCGCGGCCGCCGCCCCAGGTAAGAGCCGGCGCGGGCGGCGGGGCTCGGCGGGGCGCGGCGGGGCGGGCGCGGCGGGGGAGCCCAACTTCGCCGTCCCTCGCCGCGCCGCAAACTTTGCTGCCGCTCGGCGGGGCCGCGGCCGGCGCTCCCCGCAGGTGAGTGCGGGCTCGGCCCTGCCCCCGGCCGCCCCGGGACCGCGGGGCTGCGGCCGGGGTCGCCGCCGCCTCGGGCCGCGCAGCCCCGGCACGGCGGGGCGCCGCGGAACTGGCGCCGGGGCGGGAGCGTTGGGTCGCTTCGCGGCGCTGGGGGGGGGGCGGGTGGAGCCGGAGGTTTTGTGCCCCTTCGGGCACCGCTGCCAGGGCGCCCAGCGCGGTGGTCCCCGGGGCTCCGGCGCCGGCTCTGTCAGCAGCGAGGTTTCGGCGTAGCCTTCAGTGAAAGCGCTCGGGGGCTTCAGGAGCCGCAGCTCCTTTTTAAACCGGTGGTCTCGTGAAACATCTTCTTTGGGCTGCTTCCTAGCCAAGAGCCGTCTCCCCGCTTTTCTCGCTGAGACCGGAGCCCTTCGCGCTAGCTGCCACGGGGGCTTTGCCTGGGGATGTGTGTGAACGTGCGGCCGAGACGCCCGAGGAGTCCTGCCCGAGTCCTTTTAGCAGGCAGGGTAACATCTCTCTTTACAGAGCCACATTTTTCTAACAACAAACTAAAAATAACTGTGCTAAAACTAGCACTTTCCTCATTTAAAATGTGGTTCCCAAATGGCTGTGCACAGGCCGCCTGGGAGCAAGTGCTGCAGCCACGTCTGCTCCTTCTGCATGCCCAGCTACAGCAGCTCGTCCAGGCCCAGAGCTGCCATGCCAAGTGCATCTTGCAGAGCGTCCTGGGAGCACATCCTGTGGCAGCCAGGCTCCTGCGGTCGCTCGCGGTGCCAGCAGGGGAAGGAGGGATGCAATAGATGCCTCTCTTCTTTTTTGTTTGATTTCTGACGGTTGTAACATCCCTTACGATCTGCGGAGATCTATGTTGTCTTTTCTTCTAACCTCATTTTATGCGTGAACAAGACCAGTTACAGGGATGATGGTGTAGACAGCAGCAAGGAGAGACAGGCTCAAGAGTTCAGGCATAAGTTCATAAGACAGTGCAGTGCATCTCAGGGAAGACTTTGGACCTGAGAGACCTAAGAAGGGTGGCTCCACCAGAGCTCTGGTTCTCCACAGCTTGCTTGCATGGCCTGAGGAAATAAATGGAGAGATGCGCCTCTCTGTCCCTGCTATTAGGCTGGTACTATGCTGTTAAAATACCACGGTTTGCAACGACAGCCAATACCATAGTCTTGAACGCCACCAAGGAAATCTCAGATGATCACTGTTTCTTTGGGACCTGTTTCTATCTCTTCAGAGTACCTAATGTTCAAAGAATGGCTGAAGCCTGCAGTCTCTGTACTTGTAGATCTTGTGCCCAGCTCAGACAGAGCCCGGGCTTTGCCAGGTTTTCCCTTATGAGGCTGGTGGATGCTCTCCACCTCTTGCATGAGCACTGGGTAACGAGTATTTGCAGCAAACAATTATCAGGGTTGGAGGTCATGATCCTGGTACATCAGTTTTCAAATGCTGAAAATAAATTGGTTCTCTGGCTTTGGGTATCACATAGCAGGGGGAAATGGAAACAAGAATCTGAAACGGTTTTCCTGTGCTGATACTATGTTTGTTTGTGTTCAAGGCCAAAGGGTGGTTCTGCTGCTCATTGATGAAATCCCTGAAAATGTTGACAGTACCCTGAGAGTAGCACAGGGTAGAGCCCACTGAAATCTGAATGAGCTGGCCCAGATTCTGTACTGACTTTTGTATCACGTACATATCTCTGCTCCCATGAGGTGGGGGTCAGAGCAAATGAGGTTTGGTCTCTGTATGAAACGCTGGTTGCTGAATAATACAATGTTGAAATTGGTGGGCTTGTGAAAGAAAAAGTATGTGCTGTTTCATAGGTAAAAAGAGCCAGCTTTGTTCCTGCCTAAAAAAAAAAAAAAAAAAAAAAAAAGATGCCCTTTGCTTTTTGGTGCATTGACACTTTATAATATGATATGGTGATTTCATACCTAGGACAGAGAAGTGGCTAGTGAAACAAGGTCGATTTTAAAACTCTTTTTCAAAAGAAGCTAGCAGGTCTCCAGAAAAAAAAAATGAAAAGGCTGTCAGTGCGTTAAAAATAACAGTTAAAATCCTATTTTTCCTAGCTCTGTATCAAATAATATGATATTTTCATGATTTAAAATGCAATATCATATTTGAAAAATCCATAGTTCCTTGCTTGTGTGTAAGGATTCTCAGAATAGGGTCATAATTTACTGTTTGTTGTATATATTGTCCGATAAGCTTTTGGGGGTTTTTGCACTTTGAAAATGATATTGAGCTAGCAGGCTTTTTTCTAGCAAATTTTACTTTTGTGCTTCTAATCAGTGGCCCATAGTAGTAAAATTTGGTAGCAAATATTGTGGGGGACAGGTTTGTTTGCTTGAAACCCCTTTTGCTACCCATGGACTTTATTTTGTTAGAAGGATTAGGTTGTTCGTGGAAGCTTTGAAATAAAACTGGGATTTGATCTGATGTTATTCCTTTAAAGTATAATTACATATTTTTCAAATAATTCTTTTTATATTTTGAAGGCCCATATTTGGAAAGTAAAGAAAAACAGACTGAAGGAGAAATAGTGTGGTGATACTTGTCTTCTTTTGACATCATGTCGCTAAACAGTATTTGTACATAAGAACACAACCATGTATGAATTTGTGTCGTTATCTTTTAACCATGTGGTTATGCAACTGTGTTTGGGTTTACAAGCAATGACACTTCTCTGCAGATAAGTCCATACATATCCTGAGGCACGGGCCATTTTGAGTGATCTGCTTTTTTGAAAAATTACATGTAAAGATTAGGTGGGCATGAGTCCCAACAAGATTCCTTGCCCGAGGTGGTAGGTGGACATGGTGTACAGTGCCTTGCTGTTCACTGGATCTCTTTTGTCTCTACCACCAGTTTATTCCATGGCATTCCTTTGCAGGGAAGGGTGGCCGATGGGGAGGGATGTGATCAGCTTTGCCTCAGACCATTTGTAGCCCTGAGAGCATCCTGCCCTGCACCTTAGCACCTGCCAGCTGTTTGCTCTCCAGCTAGCAGGGCTCCCCCATTTTACCTTGTCCTTGGGCGATGTCTGCCTGTGGCTGTGCCCTGGGCTGCAGGTGAGGATGCAGAGTTCTGCCCCTTGGATTTGGCTACTCGAGCATTTGCAGGGCTCATGCCTGCATGTTCCTGTGAGCCGTGTTGCTCATGAAGCACAGTCCCTGCTCCACCCCAGCAGAAAAGCTGGGTCTTTGTGGCTGGGTTTGGGCAGCAATATTGCTGCCTATCAGCCTTCCCTGCTCCCGTGCAGACCTGGTATATGGGGAGCTCATTGCAGGGGTTTGGACTGGGATTCACCCGTTCACCTAGCATGGGTTGGGTGCCCAGTACCTGCTCAGCCTTGTGAGGCATCTGTGTCTGCAGTTGCATTCAGTTTGTGGGTTAGTTTCTGCTTCAGAGAGCTGTGGAGGGGCTTTCTGTTCCTGCCGGTAGCCGCTGCAGAGACCCATCCTCCCAGTTCACAATTTCTTTTTCATTTAATCATCACTTTTTATTATTTGCAAAGTCCATAAAAGGAATACAGCACATTACAGTAATTTTAAGTCTTATCCTTTCCAACAACCCTGCTTTCAGAGACTAGTCCAGACTTTACTTTAGTCTGGCTCTGTCTCTCCTTCATTTTTCTTTCTTTTCATTGTCTTCTGTGCTGCAGCTGAGAGGAGGTAGCTCTGTGTTATACTGTTGGGGAAGGGTTGTTGGATAGCACTTTAGTGCTGGTTCTACAGTGCAATGTCTGGGTAGCAAAAGCGGATGTCTTCTTCAGCAATCTCTGCCTTTCCTAATCCCACAAAGCCATCTGGGATACCTGCAGAGTGTGTAGGTTCTTTTCCTACGGAAGCTGTGGGTCCTCTTCTTGGTGATGCTGTTCCTCTGATCCTCCTGCTGTGTGGTTGAGTTCTCCCTGCAAATGGATGTCTCCGCCTCCTTGACAGTATTACGGCACCTTCTCTTTTTTCCTTTGAGGGCCTGTGGGACGCTGTGGGCATTGGCATGTGGTAGCTAGCTGGCAGCTGGGCGTAGAGCCCGCTGCAGAGCTCCCTTTGCTATTAACATTACCTGGTGCACGTAAGGCAAATGGGAATAGACAACACTACTAGGAGGTGGGAGTGTGAGGAGAGACCGTTCACAGTGCATGGGTTGGTCTGGGGCTGCCTGTGCCTCAGCGGGCTGGGCATGGCTTTTATCTCTAAACTTTGGGTTTCAGAGTGCCTGCTCTGCTGCCTCCTCGCCGAGCTGACCCAGACTCCCTACCGGTGCCTGGCTGCCCTGCTCCAGCGCGGGGAAGGGCTGTGGTGGTGAGTGTGCGCACTGGTACTGCCTGCGGATAAAGGCAGCCCCAGTGCTGTCAGGCAGTTCTCCCCAGAGGTCCTGTAAGGCCTCTTGGAGCAAAAGGTGGAAGGCAGACCCTGCTAAGCTGAGGCCCCTGCATTGTTCTTCTTTAGAGCGGGGGTAGTGGTGCAGTTGGGTGTAGGAAAGGCAGCCAGCCCCAAGCTGGTCCATCGTGTGCTCCAGCCCAAGGGCCAGGTTTGGACTGGATCATTCCCTGCTGCTAAACCTACAAGCAGAGCTGAAAATCAAGGTGCTTTTCAGGAAGTGTCTCCTTTCTGCTGGGTGCCCCATCTCAGGATAGCTCACTAAACACAGGTGAAGGTTATAATACTCATTGCAACCTAATGACATTTTTTCAGCAAATGGCAGCACTTCTCTGGATTCCCAGTGCTGCCCTGCTTCTCTTGTCTGTGGGAAATCTGCACTTGCCTCCTCTCTGCCCCATTCTGCTGCCCCGCTTTTACTCACTTCCTTGCCCCTCACTGTGGCTCTGGCAGTCCCATGGATGAGCCTGGAGCAATAAGCCCAACAGAGCTCATTCAGTTTCGACTCTCCTCAGTGCTACACTTCCTAATTTCAGATCTCTTGTGACAGAGCTATGCCTTAGCTCACAGGTTGTAGGACTGCGACTCTGGGCAAAAGTGCCTATTAACACTGCTATCAAACTGTTGTGTGCAGGGTCTGCTCCACAAACAGAGAGCAACCTTGCCTGTCTCACACACTCTGTCACTGCTGTCATCTGTGCTGAATTTGGCCCCAACTAGCTGATGATAGAAGCTGTGGGTGCAGTGGAGGTGATGCTGGGCCTGGTGTTTGTCAGCAACAGCCAGGAATCCACAGCTGCCCTGTCGAAGCATTTAGTCAGGTGCTTACCAAGCAGAGCTGAGAGCATCCTGTCCCTGGTTTGGAAAGCAGCGTGTCAGGGCCAGCCACTGCATAGGTTGAAGTGGTCCTGCGCTCTGGCTACAGCAGTTGTGTGAGCCTTGCTGATTGGGAAGTCCTTCCAGGGAATCATGAAAGCAGAACTGTTTGTCTAGTACCCTTTTGCAGATACCCCCTACCCCTCTTTGTTGCTCCTCCCTGGTGTAGTACTCCAGAGAACACCAAGGGAAAGGGGACAGGATCGCTCCTCTTTACTTGCTGACATTGCCTCACTCACCATTGCCACTTCAGGTGGGTTTTTGTTAATCTCTTCCTAATTAACTGTAGCTGGTGGCATTAACAACTGCAGGTGACTTGAAGCTTGAGGCCCTCGACTCACCTGAAGCTGTTGATGGCCAGAAGCTTTCTGCAGCCAATGATGGGATGTGAAGGGAGTCACCATAGAAACATCCTGGGCAATAAATGGAGCCTCAAAAGCTTTGAACTCCTTTTAACAGAAGCCTATGTGTGGATGTGGGTACAGACAGGTAGTGGTGTGCATGTGGATGGAGAAAGGTGCGTACACCCAGCAGAGCAAGGATGTGAGGCATTTTGAAGCAGCGGCTGCAGGAGCAAGCACAGGATTTAAACACTGCTTTGGTAAGCTAGTGTTTCCCTGAGGTTTTGATTGCAAAACTGAGTCGGAGCAGGAGTGTGTGATAGGGTTGTGGTACTGGTCTGGCAGGAGAGAGCTCATTCTTGCAGGTGAGCTGTATCCAGTACCTCACAGCACACAGTCCTTCTTGTGTGCTGCAGCCACAGGCTTGTGGGGGCAGCTAGGGAAGCCTTGTCCCTCAGCGCTGCGCGCAGCAGCACCTGGGAACCCAGCACAGCCTCTGCAGGCGGCACTCATCCGTCTCTCATCCTCCTTCTGGACCACGCTGCCCTTCCTTGTGGTTTGGCACTCAGGAGCTGCGTGCAGGCAGACCCCAGCTTAGGGAGGCTCTGAGACCCCATGCCCACCCAAGAGGCACTGGAGTCGGGTGCCCTGGGGCGCGCATCCTCCACCCCCGGGCCCCGTCCTGGGCCTGCTCCCCTCAGTGCCCCCCCGCTGCCGTCCCTGGCAGAGCCTGGATTCCCCTTGCTGGCTGTTCGCTCGCAGGTGGCTTGGGGGCTGCAAGCTGGCGGGGGAGGCTGGGCTTCCTGATCGCAGGCTGTGGGGCAGATTGCTCGTCTGAGTCCCCACATGGGGCAGAGTCAGGAAGGACAGGTAAAGGTTTGGCTGTTCCAGAGGCTTAGAAGCTCTTATGGTCTGGCCATCCCAGGACAGAAGGGTGCTGGGAGCCCTGGGCCCAGCCCCTGTTCCATCAGCCTCCTTCTACTGTGGGATGGCTGTTCCCCTTCTGTGGGGTGCCCTGTGCAAGACAGTAGTAGCTTCTCTGCGTGCCTGGGGATGTTGTGCTCCCTTCTCCAGTCCTGCTTCCTTGCATCTCTCTCTGTCACAGTGGGATTATCTCCCTCTGCTCCTACTGCAGCTGCTTCCTGGAATCCCAAATCCCCAAAATGCTGTTTCTTCAGTAATCCTTGTCATTAAAAGTGGCTCCTAAGCTCAGAGCACCTCCTCCTCTCCGCAGCCAGCACCCTGTCACCCTCTCTGGAGAGGAGCGGTTTGAGATGATCCCGTACTAAAAGTGAGCAAATGAGCTTGGTAACTTGGGACAGGACACTGTTGTTGTCGTCCCCCCAGCCCCCAAAACCTGGTACCAAACTCCAGAGTTACCCTTGGCCTTGGATCCTTCTGGATTTTCACTATTTCATTTTTTTTAACAGTGTGAAAAAGCTTTTTCTCCCGTTGTTAGGGCCCTGACAAGGCATGTGGCTGTTGGTGACAGTGTTGTGCATGTGTGGGAGAGGGAATTGTTTCCCCTGTCACTGGAGAAGGTCGAGGACATGCAGGTGAGGGGTTCCTTCAGGAGTTGGACTTTACCAGCTTTCTGAGCTTGGCTGCCTTCCCACTTATGAAATACAGCTGAACCTTTTGATAGCAGGCGGGTGGGAATAGCTGAGCATCAGCAGAGTCCTTAAGAAATTACACCCCTGCTTAAACTTTTAAAAGTCAGCCGAACACCCGTTTGCTACAGCCCTCCTGGACTGTTCCCCAACGGCATGATATTTTTTGCAATAGAACTCCTGCTCCAGTAATACCGTCCAAAGTCAGGGCGCACCTTCACCCTCCCGACGCGGGAGTCGGGGAATCTTCCCGTGCCAGATCTCGGACTCGCCGCGGCGGTGCCCGCCGCCGAGGTGCGAGGTCAGCTCTGCCCGCCGGCTGGTGCGCGGCCGGGCTGTGGACCCCAGGGCCTGGCCCCGAGCCCCGGGCGCCTGCAGCAGCCGCGGGCTGGCAGCCAGCGGGCAGGGGTCCGGCTTCTCCCTCGGTTTTGGGTGTGGGGCTCCTCCTGGGGCCGCGTGCCGGCAGAGGGAGCCATGCATCCTCGTTTCATATGCACAGCCTGACATGCCAATTAACGAATTAATTTGAAAGGTGCTGTGAGAGATGAGATTAGAACCGGGATCCTCCAGTGGGCAATGGCTCGCCTAGCCTCGCCGAGGCCGAGGAGTGACCGTGTCCTTCCCAAATCCCTCCTCTCTGCATTGCCACCCAAGTTCATCTCTCGGGCGAACCCTCGGGCGGGTTTGGTCTGGCCCAGCTTCTGGTGGCCGTGCAAGACACGAACAGCCTCTGTGGCAGGTATGGCGGAGGTTGATGCCAGTGCCTTGGTCGGCTGGGCGTGCGGGCAGCGGGCAAGCCACAGGCGCGCAATGGACCGGGGTTGCAACTGTGAGCCTCCGCGGACCGTGGGATGAGTGGCCAGGGACTGTGGCTGACCCCGCAGGTGTAGACGTGGCCTTGCTTGGCCTTGCCCAGGACTTGGCAATGCGTTAACTAAGGCAGACAAGAGGTTGTGAGCTGGAGCTGGCGTTGTGGAATCTGACATCATTAGTCCTGCCTAGAGGACTGACTGTTGTGCTGGCAGATGATGCTGCTCCCTTCGTTGGTGCCACAAAGCGACTGGGGCATGAAGTGAAATGCAAGCACTGAACCTTCCCCAGCTGGAGTAGCAACCACAGGTGAGCATTTATGGATTTTGTCTGAAAAAGCTGTTTACATTTTTGTGCAATGGGAGACTCGCGTCTGGCTGGGAAGGATGCTGGAACCATCAGTTCAGGCTTGAATTGGTTTTGCACCTAGAGTGCTGACGTGCTTTGGTGAATTAGAGATGGGTGGTGTGGTGCTCCACTGGGAGGTGATGGCTGGATGAGCTGGTGGTGCTGGGCTGCTCCAGGACAAGAGATGTGAGCTAACATCATTGGACTGAGAGGCTCAAAGCATTGTGCAAGGAGAGTGGCAGCTTTTCACTGTGCCGTGGCTACTGCTTTCTGCTTAATGCATTCGGAACAGAGTTGGTCTGACTTCATCTGCTCTGGCAGTGAACGCCGCAGCACCATGCTGCTGTGTGTTTTGGGACTGTTGTGGGTTAATCCTGTCAACCAGCTGAGCACCATGCAGCAACTTGCTCATTCCCTCACTCCCAAGTGGGGCAGGGGAAGAGGAAAGGAAGAGTAAAAGCAAGAAAACTTGTGTGTCGAGCTAAAGACAGTTTAATAAATGAAGGAGAAGTGGAAGAGAGAAAACAAAACAAGGGATGCAAAGGCAAACACTCACTGCCTTCCATGGGTAGACTGATGCCCAGCCAGTTCCTGAACAAAAGATGGCTAACCCTCCCCCAAGCTCCCTCCTCTGCCTATTTATTGCTGAGCATGACGTTAGATGGCATGGGATATCTCTTCGGTTAGTTTGGGTCATCTGCCTGGTTGTGTCCCCTCCCAACCTCGTGTGCACCCCGAATCTACTTACTAGGGGGCATAGTGAGAAACAGAGAAGGCCTTGATACTGTGCAAACACTGTTTGGCAATAGCTAAAACATTAGTGTGTTATCAGCGTTGTTTTTGTCACAAATCTAAACACAGCACCATATGAGCTCCTATGAAGCAAATTAACTCCATCCCAGCCAGACACAGTACAGGGACTGTTAAACACCTTCTGTTGCTTGCCCCTTTGGGGTGCCTGCACTGTAGGAAGGTGCCTGGCGCCCTTTGCAAAAGAGCCCTTGTTATAGCTGGGCAGTGCAGCGGGAGATGTGGCCTCTGTTCTGTGGATCTGATGGCAAAGGCATGCTCAAACTGTCCTGGACAGAGGCATGCCACTGTCTGCGATGCTGCCAGGCATGTTTTTTGTTGTGAGAAGCTAGAGACTACTGAGTGCTGGAAAGCAAGCCTCGTGGAGCAGGGCGGCGTGTGTGCAGCGAGCTGCTAGCTCAGCTGGTGTAAATTAGCCTCAGTCCATCACAGTGGTGGAGCTGGCAGGACAGGATCTGACCTGTGACTGCTCTGGGGCTGTGGCTGCTGCTGACTGTCTCCCTTCAGTTCCTGGGCACAGGCTGCAGTCAGATTTGTTGCTTCTAGGGAGGTCTTTTCCAAACCTTAGGCTGTCCCAGAACCAGAAAATCCTGCAGCTGAGTCTGTGTTGCTTATACCAAGCACTGTCCTGGTTGAGAAAAGCTGCTGTGAAATAGAAATGAGAGGGCGGGACCATGAAGCACCAGGCTGGAAGGCCTTTTCTTTAAACCACAGCTGAGCTGGGCTTAGGCAGAGGTAGGACACAATGTCTGGTCCTGGCTTCCACAAGGCGGCACGTGCGTTTCCCTTGTGAGTGATCAAAGGCTGGTACTGAGACTCATCTCTATCTTTTTTTATATCTAGTCCATCACTGTGCTATCTGGTGCCTCCCAAGTATATTTAGAAATAGCAATGACAGTTTTTCTTTCTCCTTTTCTAGCTGGTGCTTGAAGTG